>NW_027495508.1:0-115516 GCF_021521415.1 Bidens hawaiensis
AGCCTAGCTTCGATTGCCTCTAATCTTTGGAGTCTGTTTATTTCTATCAACTTATCGAGCCTAGCTTCTATTTCTTTTAATTTTTGGAGTCTGTTTATTTCTATCAACTTATCAAGCCTAGCTTCTATTTCCTCAAATTTTCGGGCTCTTTCACGCTCCTCTTCTTCAGCTCTTTCCAACATCTTCTATATAAAATACTCTTAACCTGACTTGATCTATTAAACATATTAACTAGACTCGATAAAATAAAACAGAAAATAAATTATCCTAAAGACAACTAGACACGCTAAATCTATGACACCGACTCAAAAGACACACCACAACTCAAGACACAAAAGGACCAATTAACCAATTAAGTTCAATCAAAGCTAGTTACGCGATCGCTTAAGTATCGCAGGCACCGGCGCCAAAATCTTGATGTGCTGAAAGCGCTCTATTAAAACCTAACCTAACTTAGACACTCTAGTTTTAAATTTATAAATCTTGACTCTCAACCACTAGACAGGCAAGTGTACCTATCAACTGTAGTAAAGCCTAATGAAGTCCGGATATCGAACCCACAGGACACTAGCGACACCTAAACTGGACTCTGACTAATAACTTGAATAAATAGAATTAATTGATTTTTGTGTTTTTTTTAAATTATTAACTATAAACTAAAGAATACTTAAACTAAAACTGACACGGAAACTACACACAAACAAATAGAACTTGGACTCATATAGGGGAAAAAAATACCTAGGCAAGGAATCCTACTAGTAAACTCGTAAACTCTCGGAATTGGATTTATGATCGGTAACCGGATTCTAAAAATATGAAACTTAAGGAATAACTAAAGTATGGTAGATCTCCTCCCGGTCTCACCAACAATACCTAAGAACCCTAAATATCTTGTAAAGCTCAACGATTTAATGGTTCAGATCACCTCCCGGTCTCACCTAACCTAACTATTCTAAGGTACCCAAAGATTAAATCACCTCCCGGTCTCTCTAATCACAATATACCCTAAGGCGTAAAAGGGTATTCTTATTAAATTCGGTTATAATTCTGATTTGTAAGAATCTAAAGAAGTCTAGGGTAACTCACTCCCGTGCAATCACTACCCAAACCTAAAAGAACAAAACAAACTACACTTAATTACCTTCCGGTCTCTCAAGTGGTAGAATATAAGTTATCTCTAAACTCTCAATTACCGTTCCTATGGTAAACGTTAACAATAAACCATAAAGTAGTTGTAAACACACAATAAACAACCTAATACGCATCCATAAATGAAAGACGTTCACAAAGACGCATATGGAATAATAAATTGATTATATATTAATACCAAATACGCATATGCATCACAACCAAATATAATAAAAACTTTTACCAAAGCAAAAACCAATCAACAAACAATAGAAAACCAAAAATAAAACAAGTATAAAAAGTATTCATCCAAACCCAGACAGTTTCACAGTTTAGCTGCTCATAATATTTGATGAAACAAAGATAAAATATAAGTCACGGTTCATCGTAAACCAATAATATTAATTGAGCTACCTGCCTATGAGCTTAAATCAATTGAGGTGCCTGGCTGCCAGCTTAATTACTTTTATCTTGTTTTGACTTTTTTTTTGCGTGAGCTTCAAATGAGCAGCAGCTTGTCTTCTTGGTTTTTTTATGCCGTGGACTTTTATGACCTGCTTGCCTTGCCTGGGGTGCTTGTTAATTGTTTTTCTTCCTAACTGATTTTTAATAGCAGACGCCACCACGATGGTGGCCCCCCACTTCCGCCGTCCAACTCAATCTTCCAGTGCCTCCTGTTGATTGGCCTCCCTTTATTCCTTTAGTAATTTCTTTTAATGAAGCCCTCATGTACTTTTTCTCTTTTCAGCCCACGCGAAATACCTAAGCCCAAAGCCTCATTCTTTATCATACGTATCCCTCAAAATAAACTTATCAACTCAATTTAATCGCTTGCTAAGTTAATTGTTAAGTCACTTAAATCAATTAAATAATATAAATGGACCAAAACCAGATTTACTCTTGTAATGCAAATTCATCAGTAATATAACTTTTTTTATACAATATTAATAGTAATAACTAAAATCTTTTCTGATATTCACTCGTTAGTCTCAAGTTTCGTTTGAATACTTCATTTTAGCTTGTTGTTACTTGAAACCAATAAAATCTAAATATGAGCCAATTAGGCCAATTATTCAATATAAACACTCCAAAAGTTACTCAAATGTGTAGGAAATATTCATATAAAAAAATGTATAAATTAGGCCGTATCAGTAACATTGCAGGTATTATGGATGCATTCATTGAAGTTGGAAAGAGCTTGGAACCCTTCAGAGTGCAAAGTACGGAGAAGGCAGTAGAAGACGACTACATCAACTACTCGCCAAATCCAGATACACCACCAGCTCAAGCTTCAGAGGCTCCTGCAACTGACCGTCTCCGATCCAACTGTAGACTTGACACAAGAAACACCAAAGAAGAAAAGAAAGATGCGTACTGTGTCAAGTCATGCTTGTGCCCGCTCGCTCAACTACCGTTATCATGATGATTCACTGATTTTCTACGCAAATTATTATAAGGAGAACAGTTGTTGGGCTATAAGAAGATATAACGGAGATCTTATCTATCTCAACCACCACGAGCTGAAGTCGTTACCAGAGCTTGACATCAACTATCTTCGAAAAGCTCTCTTGGCCCGTGGTGAGTATGATGATACGTTGGAAAGTTGGGTCACCACATATATGCATCATCAATCAAAAGTGGGACTACAAAGACTTCGAGCTGAATAAGGGTCGTAAGTACAAGAGCCCACGGGAGATGGACACAGCCACCGGAGAGCCACGAACTATATGGAGATATTGGGCACTAAAAGACTGTCATGTTATTTATCATGGTGAGCCCTATATCCCTAACACTCCCCGAGACTTCATCGGTTGGGAATTTGATAACACCATAGGTGAGGCCGTCATCCACTGCCGTGATATGCATGACATTCACGTATTCGACAAGCACGAGCTTATGGGTCTACACAGGGAAGACGTACTGAAGCACTACAACTCACCTCTAGGAACCGTCGAAGACCTTAGAAGACAGAACACCGACCGGATAGTTGAAGCCTTCAACAAGTTTGTCAGAAGTCTTGTTGAACTTCCACTGTCTGAGGATGAATGCCTGGTGTACGATACTGACGGGTTCCAATACTAAAGACTGGAGGGAGATTGTTAGGTCCCATTTTATGTTTCTAAGTCTTTTGTATTAGATTGTAGTTGATTTATATGTATTGGGCCCTTGATGATTGTTTTGTGTGTATTTAGGCCCAAGGGAAATTATAAAGAAGCCAATTGGGCATTGGTTAATATAAACATCTCTCATGCATGCTTCCTATAAATAGGAAGCATGCCATGAGAAGAATAATCTTTTGTCAATTGTTATTTCTACTTTATTTCTTATTCTCTCTCTCACTCTCACTCTACCTTATCGAAAATAACCACTCAAGATTCGAGACCAAAAGGTGATTCGGTGTGATTTCCGCTAGCACTGAGTTTGGTTGATCCAAAGATTGTTGTTAGATCGACCCTCGTTGGGACCTACAGTTTTGTTCATCTTATAACAATTTGTATATTATTTTTATTCGATAATTTGAGTTGTGCGTCAGAGCCCCGACCCCTTATACCCTAGGAGGGGAGATGTGTAGTGGTATCAGTGTTTATTAAAAGAATTTGAACCAGAATATTTCATCAGAACCGTAGTTAGGAAAAATGATGATTCGTATTTCATAAACTAGGATGAAAAGCAATTTTTAAACATATATAAATTTTATAGGGATAAACCCAAATTTACAAAACATGTTTCTTTATTCTGGTGACAAGCAACTTATGTAAGCTAGAAGTCCGCAAGCACCATTTCTTTGCCTCTAACAAGTCACCTTAAAAATGTTTAAAAATATTTGTTTAGCAGGAAATACTGGTGTCTACATTCATTTGTAAATGACACATTTTACAGTTTCAGCATTAACATGTTCTTACATCTGCATGCTTACAAATTACTGAAAGGTACTTGTCACTCGACCGTATCTATGACTATGGTCATATCACTTATTGTCTGACAATTGTCCAATAAGTAAGTTGTAATAGCCCATTAGGCAACCCTTGTCTACAAAACCCCACAATACAAGTAGTAACCATCTCGTAAGTCTACAGAGACTTAATCACTATAACGTAATTAAAATCCTTTGAGAATATATTTAAAAATATTTGGACTATCTACCATAAGTTTAATAGGTTTAAAAAATCATCATGACAGCATTGGAAAATCAGTTGTCTCACGTAAATGCGAGTTGTATAAAAACTCAAATATCTCACCTTAAAAGTTTATAATTAACAAGCCTCATGATATTAACACCTAGGTAAAGCACAATGTAGTATATCTAGGTTAGTATAAACTCCATAATCATAACGATAATCACTAGACTAGAAACTTTACACAATGACACAACGTCTTACCTTGTTCAGGTAGAGCTTTCGGATTCGCGTATAAAACTTCTTTCGATTAGAGAGGGTATCGTTAAGGCTACTCAGGTATTATACCAATACTCTAATATATGAGAAATAAATAGAGATATCGTGAGAAGTGTGTGTATAACAAAATCTAGATCTCCCTCTTGTTTATACTTGAAACTGGGCCAGTTCGCGTAGCGCGAACCAATCACCGACAAACACTTGGCATCCCGCCAAGTGAGTGTGCGAAGTGAAAAGTGCACCATCAAAACGCCAAATTAACCCCATCACACTTCGCCCCGGCCCATGCCTGTGCGTGTCGGGTACTTCTTACCCTCTGCCAAGACAACTGGGTGTGATTTGTCAAATAAGAATATTATCATATTAGCTCTCTTTTTTATAAAGAGCTTACAAGTTTTTTAATCTTGTGATTTGGGAAAGAAGTCACAATCTTATTTATACCAAGGTGGAATCATTTCATTTTCTTTCCTCCACCAATCTGTGATGGAATTTTACTTCTTCTATTTTCTTCATTCTTACTTTTGCTTCATTTACTTCTTCAATTTTCAATTTATTATTTAATGTTTGTTATATCATGCCTTAACACAATTTGATGACATGAACATTGCTAGTTCATTTTATCAATCGACAGCCGTCTCGTTTACTCTTATATGTTTTTATGTTAACTAGTATAATTTGTTGGTGTTATAGCAGGTTGTTTGTTAATTTAGGTTGATCAAAGCGATTACCAACATGGAGTGTCAAACTCTTAACTTTTTTATGATGGTTTTTTTAAAAATGGTTCGTTTTCAAAAATTTGTTTATATATATATATATATATATATATATATATATATATATATATGTCTATATATATATATATGTATGTATGTATGTCTATATATATATGTATATTTGTTAATTTGTAGCTTGAAAAAAGGGGCACCGAGCAAGTCACACATCATGGAATAGTAAAGCGGGTATCCCTGTCTGACACAATCGATAACAGCACCCCATGCTTTGTAACCACTTCCTTGACAAACACGTGGGCCAACGTTTCTGATGAGATGGCCTCTCGTATAGGCAGAAAATGAGTACTCTTCGTTAGAAGGTCAACAATCACCCATATGGTATCATGATTTCTAGCTGTACGCGGTAACTTAGTAATGAAATCCATGGTGAAGTGTTCCCATTTCCATTCCGGTATCTCCAGTGGCTGCATATTCCCATACTGTTTCGGGTGCTCGGCCTTAACCTGCAAGAAAGTCAAGCACTTACTAACATAATCCACCATCTCATTCTTCATACCCGACCACCAGTAGTCTTTCTTCAAGTCTTGATACATCTTGGTGGTTCCTGGATGAATCGAGTAACGGGACTTATGGGCCTCATCTAGGATTCGACCTCTAAGTTTCCCATGTCGTGGGATCCACATCCGGTTAAACCTGGTCTTTACACCATGAGTATTATCTATCAACTCATTCAACTGCCCAAAAATCCTCTCTTTCTTCATCAACTCTTCATCTACCAACACTTCTAACTGCACCGTGCTGATTTCTTTGAAGAAATCTGAATTGATAACCAACTTGTAAGACTTGACCGTCGCGATGACTTCTGCGTTCTTCCGGCTCAAGGCGTCAGCGACTACATTAGCCTTTTCGGGATAGTACTTGATGTCACAGTTATAATCCTTTATCAGTTCTAACCACCTTCTCTGCCTCATGTTTAGTTATTTCTGCTCAAAGAAGTATTTCAAGCTCTTATGATCAGTGTAAATGGTACACTTCGTACCATACAAATAATGTCTCCAAATCTTGAGAGCATGCACCACAGTTACTAACTCTAGGTCATGCGTTGAGTACGTACATTCGTGAACTTTCAATTGCCTAAACGCATAAGCTATGACCTTCCGTCATTGCATCAACACGCAACCTAACCCCTAATATGAAGCATCCGTGCAAACTACCAAATCTTCTTCTCCAACGGGCAGAACAAGGATTGGAGCCTAAGTGAATCGTTTCTTCAATTCTTCAAACGCCTCTTCCTGGAACCTACCCTAATCGAACACCACAGTCTTTCGAGTCTTACCTGTCAACGGTGCGGCTATCTTGGAGAAACCCGGAATGAATGTCCTATAATAGCCAGCTAACCCTTGGAACCTGCTTATCTCGGTCGGGTTTCGAGGAGTCTTCCAATTCTTTATCGCTTCAATCTTGGCGGGGTCCACAGTAATTCCATCGGGATTGATTATGTGACCTAAAAACTGCACCTCTCGTAACCAAAATGCGCACTTCGAGAACTTTGCATACAATTTCTCCTTCTTCAAAACTTCCAATACTTCCTTTAGGTGTTCAGCATGGTCATACTCGGTCTTTGAATAAATTAATATATCGTTAATGAAAACAATAATCGTCTTGTCTAACATCGGCCGACATACTCTATTCATCATGTCCATAAATGCCGCGGGAGTGTTGGTTAGACCAAACGACATCACAAGGAACTCGTAGTGTCCGTACCGCGTCTGAAACGCTATCTTAGGGATGTCCGCCTCTTTCACCATTAGCTGATGATAACCCGATCTGAGGTCTATTCGCGAGAACCAACTAGCACCTTGCAACTGATCAAACAAATCATCGATCCGTGGCAACGGTTATCTATTCTTCACAGTAAGCTTATTCAATTCCCTGTAGTCAATGCACATCCTCATGCTTCCGTCTTTCTTCTTAACGAACAACACCGGTGCGCCCCACGAGGAAACCTGTAGCTGCACCCACCTCGGCCCCTCTTACCAGCATTGACCTTCGCAGACCGATCTTCACTTGATTCCTCTACTTCAGTCTCTTCATCCTTCTTACTACCTTCCCTCGTCTCCCCACTAGTTCCGATACGGCTTGCGGTTGACTTTTATTGTTGGTGATTTTGCATCGCAGCAGCTACTGGCTGAGTGATGGCAGCTTTGATAGCATGGTCGAGCTGCTGCCCTTCATCCCGCACTGTCATGTCTCTCTCTTCCTCAGACTTGGGGATTGGGTCCTCGGGGGGTTCTTTGGTAACAGGTGGTCTACCACGTTGACTCGTGCGACTTCCTTGTCCAGTAGTCTTCTTAGTACCAGCCATTCGTATTCTTTTTTCGCTTCGCGTGACATTTTCGCTTCGCATGACTTTTTCGCTTCGCATGGCTGTGCAATGCGAAATATTGATTTCGCTTCGCATGGCTGTTTGATGCGAAACCGACTTATGCGAAAATACCTCCTTTTCTTCATTTTTTTGCTATTTTAAACCAAATTACTCCGTGACTCTTCCTTAGAACCCGATTTTACCTTTTTTATGGGTTTTTGGTTGTACCAACTTTGTATAGCCTTGTTTTATGAGGTCTAAACATCACCTTTTTGTCCTATAACATACCCGTGAGGTTATAACTCACCAAGTTTATGCTTTTCTTACATTTCACTGCCTGATCTATCATCCTATCAGTTTGCATGTCGAAACCGACTTAAAACTTAACCATTTAAACCGAAACCTAACTTTTGCTTCGGGTTCGATTCGGATCCAAGACGGATCTGGACGTGATTCTTGGGGTTTGATGACGTTCACACACGAGGTCCTTTCTTTTTTTAGTTCGGGACTGGTTTCGGGTGTTAGAAAGAAAGTGTGTGTGTTTCTTGAGTGTGGGTGTTGTGTAAAGAAATGGAATGGAGAAGAAGATGGGATATATAGAGGGTCTAAGGGCCCCACCATCCACTTCCCATTCCAACCAAAATCTTATTCCAAACCTAAATACGCACACAATTAAACTAACAACACACAATTAATAATAAACTTTATGTTATTTATTATTTAACAGAAGTTGGATGTTACACTATTGCACATATGCACACTACATGATAATGTTTTTTATTTTTTAAGAACAATATCAACTTAATTATAAGAGGGATGAACGAAAAACAATTAGAAAATATTTTTTTTTAAAGTTAAAAAATAATTATTTAATGTTAAAGGTATTTATGTCACATTCCTAACCATTTGATAGAAATATATCAATCTATAATCTTTTCAAATCAAACATATCAAGAAGTTAAAAGCATGGCATCAGTAAAGATTTTTGTTGTTGTTTTGCTCGTACTCGCAATTGTTGGTAACATCCTTTAAATTTACAGATTTGATTGTCTCGTATATCAATAACACCTTTTAATTGCTTATTTCATATTGTTCATTGATTGAATGATCTTTTAATTAGGGACTAAGATGATGATCAGTGATGCATGCCGTGAATTCCAAATACCGTTTGATCATTGTAACGAGGGCATTTGCAACCAGAAATGCAGAGCGAGAGATCGTACGACTCATGGTCGTTGTCGTGTATATGATACTTGTTTTTGTGAATGCTAATAATATTATTGTATTTTCATAGACAAATAATAAAAAAGTATTTCCTATGAACATGATATTAAGCTATGAATATTAAACTAAATCATGCTTATGTGGGGTATGAATGCTCGTGAAAACCATTATTATTTTAAATGTATTGGGAAGAAAAAGGATAGAAATTTCAACTTGAAGGGGTGTATGGGGGCGGGGGAACAATTTACTAAATGTTATTTAGAGAATACAAAACATTTTACATACCTTATAACTATTTCTCCATGCCTTTTTCTTCTTCATCAACTTAGAATTTTAATAATTAGTTCTAGTGTTGTAAAACTCGCTAGGCGATCCCTAGGCGGCCGACCTTCTTGAAGAGAGTACTTGGGTTGTACTCAAACATGATATATATAACTTAAAATAATAAATGGATATACTATATATAAATGTTAAAAAAACATAATTCACATCAAAATGACCATAATTCATAATAAAAAAAACATATTTAAAAAAATTAATGTTTTGTCGTTATTTTTAATTTTTTACTATTTGAAAAAAAGAATTTGGGGGTTCGAGTTGACCATGGAGGCCATGTAATCCCGATTACGCAGACTTTTGACCGAGTTGGACCTTAGCGATTAATTGTGGCCTAGTTGGGAAAAGGCGGCAAGGTGAATGCTCGAGGACCTTGGCATCACCGATTTCAAGGCATTGGAATCCAACTTTTGCAACACTAATTAGTTCTAATAAATTATAAAACTTTTGACATACATATAATTGTTATCTTGAGGATGTATTATTTGAAACGCATCTTGAGTTGAGAAAACTATTGAAAATCTAGTGTAACAATAAAATTTATTATTATATTATTATTATTTTAAAATTATTATTGTTATTTTTATTATTATTATTAACAAAATATAACATTTGTTATTGTCATTGCATAAAATAAAAATAAATTAAAAGGATTTAATTTACCTATGAGTTACACCATGCATAAAATTTTGACTGTTACATATATTTACGCATTAAATATGTATAAAAATCAAAATGTTACACGTAGATTAAGAGAGAATTCATTTTAAAAATAGAACTAGAGAATTAATAAACAACTAATGAAAATTTAACTTAAAAATATATTTTTATTTTATTTATTTTTTCCTTCATATATGTTGTTATTCTTCACCAATATTTAGAAGAAAAAATTGGCAATCGTGAAATTATACATATATATATATATATATATTATATTTATGCAATATAACACCTTTACATAACTGTAATATTCCTATATTACATATATGGAATAGTGTTATATTGTATATATGTAATACAATAATATTATATATTTGTATATAATAGTGTCATATATATTGTTGTAATATATTTGTTATATTCCATATATGTAATATAACAATATTGTTATATTACATTCTCTCGTCCTTTACATTATCTCTTTAATCAATTATAGCATACCAAGTATATCCTAATAATGAGTTAAATCATATCATCAATTTGTTTTAGAATTATCCAAAGTCCTTGACATAGCATTAGAGTTATACGTATTTAACCGAGTTTAATGGTATATATAGAATACTTGCTTGATATGTGATCTATTGAAATCATATGTCTATTTGCACTATGTTGCGCATTTTGTCTTGGACATCTAGGTTTAACCATTTATATTGCTATATCAAATCAAGTTGCATAAGAAAAAAAAATGCATAAAACTATGTCTTGGATGACAATGGGTTGGGTTTGGAACAAGTTTAGGTTTTACCAACTCCATAGCTAGCCGAAAACCAGTCGGGTATCTATCAGGTAATACCGTTGGGTATCAGGTATACCCACGGGTTTCGAGAATACCTGTAAGTTTATTAAATTATATGTCGAGTATACCTAGACCAAAACACGTCTATCGTGTAACTATTAACCAGTTACATTTATAATAAGCAACATAAACACTACCAAAATAGAATTAGTGCCTTCCTAACGCCTAATGATTTTTGTATGCCGAAAACCACGCCCGTGTCAAGAAAGATATTCATCGTCACATCATTTTCATTCGGCACTCACTTTAAACGCTTAAAAATATATATACTTAGCATAAATAAATAAAGGAAATTCATGGCATGTGAATAGAGATGAAAGAAATTGTGTGACTTGGAAACATATAAAAATAAATACAAAGTACAAAATCATGTGTAAGATCCGTTATTTTCCATTACATTAGACTTGATCTGTATTATAAATCGGAGCTTTCATTATTAATAAAGTTACATTAATTTATTTACTTATTTATTTATTTGTATGAGTTGCATGGCTATATCTCAAATGCGAACGCTATTTCACGTACATCTTTATATTATTTGAAATTAAAAAATGTCCAAGGGTCAAATTCAACAATTTCCAAACATTGCTTACGTGACGGGTTTATGTCTAGACCGTTGCGATGCGCCACGATTCTATGGGATCCGCCCAAATTCAAATGGGCCGCGCTACGCAACGGGCATACAATAAGCCCATCGCGATACACAACCGACCCCAAGAGCAATTTTGTTGTAATTAGGCCGCGCTACCTGATGCACTTAGGCCATCCCTAACACGACGCAGACCTTTGTAAGCGAAAACCCTGTTCCAAGCCATATTTATTTGCCAATTCCTGATTATAACTCGTTTGCTGACTTCCAGATCATCCCTAAGCATATTCCACTTTATTCCTTCGACTTATTCTTCCAGAAAAACTATGAATTGTCCAAATCACTAAACTTCAACAGGTTAAGACATTTGTTATTCGAACTAGTTTCATTGTCCATGGTTAACATCTGTTTCATCATCGCAATTTGAGACGCTAATGCATAAGCTCGAGAAGCCATTTTGTCAAAGTTTAAATGTAGAAGGAATAAACTTGACAAATTAGGAAAATGATCTTTTGCGAATGAGACTGGTACTATAGTCACGAATAGCCTTTGACGAATGAGACAAAACGAATGAAAATATTTAATTTTAACGAATGATGTACTATTTATGCGAATGAGGTACTGTTTATGCGAATGAGGTAACAAATGACTGATACGAATAGAAGTTAACGAATGTGCAAGGAAGACTTGAATAACGATTGTGTTCCCTGTAACGAATTAGTTAAACGAATGGGTTAAGGAACGAATGAGTTAATGAACGAATGAGGACACAAATGATATCATAATGAATGACACGATGTATAGAGAATAGGCAGTTACAATGGATGACAGCTGGCAAAATTCGTTATAACCGTCTAACGAATGACAGAACACGGATGAGCATTCAAGATAACGAATGAGCATTCATATATTCAAACTATGCCCATAAATCCAAACTAACATTCAAACCAAATCAAATCCACTCAACCAACACAAAAACACTCAGAATCTCAATCCGAACCAATCCGTACACGTCCGAACAAACAAACCAATGTTACTAGATATTTATGGGTTATAAGTATTGGACAATGTTACTACATGGAATCCTTGTGATTGATCATAAGTAAATTTGAGTAAATGCGAATATCATAGTATCCTCCGACCTGAGATACATACTGGGTCTTGATATTCACCGAATATTGTACTTTGACTTAGTTCTTCGCTGCTCTGAAACATGACAGTACATAAGTCTAAGATCAGGTATGGTACAAGGTGATTGTGAGAGACGTATGTAGTCAAGAGGGGATTTGTCCCTCTTATTCGTTGAGAGTGAGATGTCTAAGGCCTAAAAGTTACAATGTTCTATCTTCGATTACAAGCTACGTGGTACAATTACAACCAGTCTGTTATAATATATATTTCTTACTATTACACTTGCATGGACTTATAGTGACATGCATGTGTTTGATAGTATGTAGTTCGTATTTGGATCCGGGCTTGGGTTTTGTATGTGTAAAATAAATTTTATACATATGAAATTAACAAGATTTAAAACTAATTTTCGCTGCGTTTTTCATAAAATTGGGATTTTATGACTTTGATAATCTTGTTAAAACCTAACAGATAACTCCTTAGAGAGAGAACTAAAACACTAATAAAGAAATATTTTTATTTTCAGAAAACAATAATTTCAATTTTTTTATGTCATCCTTCTTGTATATTATTATTCTTCACTGGAAACAAAAAAAAAGTAAAAAAAAATCGATGTAGTGTACATATGCAATACATTGACTTTTTTTTATTTCAAATGTGTAATAGTGTGTATTTTATATGTGCACTAGTATTAAATGCAATTGTTTGTATTGTATATGTGTAATAGTGTTGCATTATATGCGAAAATAAAAAAAATCGATGTAATGCATATGTGCAATAGTACTGTATTACATGTATGCAACAGTGTGTATTGCATATATGCAATAGTGTTGTATTTGCATATATTCAATAATATGTATGTATTGTATAATGCAATTGTGTTTTATTCTATGAAATAAACAATATTGTATATATGAAATGCACACTATTGCACATATGCACTACATCGATAATGTTTTTTATTTTTTTATTTCTTTAGGAACAATATCAACTTATAAGAGGGATGAAAGAAAAACAATTACAAAGTATTTTTTAAAGTTAAAAATATAATTCTTTAATGTCAAAGGTATTTATGTCACACTCCTACCTTACTTATTATAGTATATATACAACTTAAACCATTTGATACAAATATATCAATCTATAATCTTTTCAAATCACACATATCAAGAAGTTAAAAGCATGGCATCAATAAAGATATTTGTTGTTGTTTTGCTCATTCTCACAATTGTTGGTAAGATCCTTTAGATTTATAGATTTGATTGTCTCGTATATCAATAACACCTTTTAATTGCTTATTACATATTTTTCATTGATTGAATGATCTTTTAATTAGGGACTGAGATGATGATCAGTGATGCGTGCCGTGAATTCCAAATTCCGTTTGATCATTGTAACGAGGGCATTTGCAACCAGAAATGCAGAGCCAGAGATCGTACGACTCATGGTCGTTGTCGAGTATATGACACTTGTTTTTGTGAATGCTAATAAGATTATTGTATTTTCATAGACAAATAATAAAAAAGTATTTCCAATGAACATGATATTAAACTATGAATATTAAGCTAAATCATGCTTATTTGGTGTATGAATGCCCCTGAAAACCATTATTATTTTAAATGTTTTGGGAAGAAAAAGGATAGAAGTTTCAATTTGAAGGGGTGAGTGGGGGCAGGGGAACAAGTTACTAAACGTTATTTAGAGAATACAAAACATTTTACATACCTTATAACTATATCTCGATGTCCTTTTCTGCTTTATAAACTTATAATTTTAATAATTAGTTCTAGTTTTGTAAAACTCGCAAGGCGGTCCCTAGTCGGGGGACCTCCTTGAAGAGAGTACTTGGATTGTACTCAAACGTGATATACATAACTTAAAATAATAATTGGATATACTATATATGTGTAAAGAAAAACATAATTCACATCAAAATTAGCATAATTCATATTGAAAAAAAACATATTTCAAAAACTTAATGTTTTGTTGTTATTTTTAATTTTATACTATTTAAAATTTTGGGGTTCGAGTTGACCATGAAGGCATCCCAATTACGCAGACTTTTGACCGAGTTGACCTTAGCGATTAATGGTGGCCGAGTTGGGAAAAGGTGGCATGGTGGATGTCCAAGGACCTTGGCATCGCCGATTACAAGGCCTTGGCATCCGACTTTTGCAACAGTGATTAGTTCTAATAAATTATAAAACTTTTGACATACATATAATTGTTATCTTGAGGATGTGTTATTTGAAAACCATCTTAAGTTGAGAAAACTTTTGAAAATCTAGTGTAAAAATAAAATTTATTATTATTATTATGATTATTATTATTATTAGTACTATTATTATTTTTATTATTATTATTAACAAAATATAACATATGTTATTGTTATTACATAAAACAAACGTAAAATAAAAGAATTTAATTTACTTGTGAGTTACACCATGCATAAAATTACGATTGTTACATATATTTACGCATTAAGTATGCATAAAAAGGAAAATGTTGCACGTAGATCAAGAGAGAATTCATTTTGAAAAAGAATAGGAGAACTATTAGACAACTAATGGAAACATAGCTTAAAAATAGTTTTTTATTTTATTTCTTTTATCCTTCATATATGTTGTTATTCTTCACCAACATTTAGAAGAAAAAAATGGCAATCATGAAATTATATATATTATAGTTATGCAATATAACACCTTTACATATTTGTAATATTCTTATATTACATATATGGAATAGTGTTATATTTCATATATGTAATACAATAATATTACATATTCGTATATAATAGTGTCATATTTATTGTTGTAGTATAACAATATTGTTATATTACATTCTCTCGTCCATTACACTATCTCTTTGAGAAATAAAAACCCGGAATGCTGGTGTAGATTACACTCATGTTCTGTAGATGTTACAGCTTATATCTCAATGTGCGGAATCCATTGAGAATGAACACAAACAAGTAAACATTAAGCACACATTCATTGATAACTTTAAGTATTACAAGATATGATACTTTGACTACTTTCTCTCTCTACTCTCTTACTCTAAAATTTTCCAAAAGTTTGCACAATAACGCATAAGTCCACTATATATAGGACTCAAAATGTAAGGCATCAAACCCCGTATATATTATACGACCCTATAAGATATACGCCGCATAACTTATGCGGTGTGTGTGACTTACGCCCTATTATAAACATAAAAATTCTACATTTGACACTTTAATCCCAATACAATCATATCTAATACACCTAAGACCTTAGCAGTAGACATTATGCTCTAACAAACTCCCCCTTGGATATTGCTAGGTCTTTGATCTTCAATCTTTCATTCCAAACACTTTTTCTCGATACTCCCTCGTCATATCCTCCCATGAACGTTTAGTTGAGGGTTTCTAATTAGTAGGAATCGATACTCCAATGCCTTTGAATTGAAACTTTTTCAATGAAGCAATCCTCATATTTTCTTTTATTTCCTGCTTTCTTTCTTTCTCCTTTTGTGCTTCCTCTTCACCAATATCAAACCACTTACTCTTCCATACCTGACCAGAATGAATTTTATACTTATAACAGATCTTGATCACTTTCTGGTATTGCATAGCAGACGCATGATGTTTATCACGAGAAACTTGAATCTTGCACTTATGTAGCGTCTCTATGTCCTTCTCCGAATAGTTTACAAGCCACATGGGGTCAATCAGATCTATCACGTCCCAAAAACCATCTCGGTTTAACACAATCTGACCCTCTCCCCTGTTTTTATCATAGTACCAACAACGAAAATACACATGAAAGTCTTGCTCCATTGGGTACTTAGGAATCACCTTCAGAGTTTCTGGTTGTTTATACCTCCACTTCTTCACAAAGTCATCTATTTGAGGATCTTTCTTTACTTTCGATACATGAAGATATGGAGTTTGAGGAGTCCATCTTCTGAATCTGCACTTTGCTTGTCGTTTAATAAACTCCCAAATCTCTTTTACCAGCCCACATTTTGGACAATTTAAAAGTTCTATCTCTACCATGTCCACCACATCCATCCACGGGAGAGATTTTAACTCACAAAGAGTTTCAAAATATTGCACGCCATATGTTCTTCTCACAGCAATCTTTCTGATCTTTGGCAAATATGCAATACTTACAACTTTCCCAAGCTTAGCTTCTTTTCCTTTCTTGTAATACTTGACAGGGTTCAAGTATATACGTTTCGGTTCAATCTTTTTCCTCTAAAACCAGTCTTCCTGTTCCTGACTGTTAATTTCGGCTTCTTCAGTCGTCTTACCTTTATCAGAAGGTACAAGATTCCATTGATCATCAAATTCCTGACTTATCATGTCAATTTTCTCATCGAATTCTTCATCAAATTCAGGAAACACATGATCAGCAGCATTTACATATGTCACAGGCTCCTTTTCCAATTCCTCCTCTTCAATATGATCATTTACAAGAACATTGTCATAAATTGATCCTTTTCAAAATCAAAATCAAACTCATCTTCTGTAATGTTTAACATTCTTGCTAGATCTACTCGCGTCACTTCGATCTCTCCTTCTAATTCTTCTCCAATAGATGAAAATCTCACTAGAGGCTTGTAAGCTATCGGATCAACATCAATGTTGTGCCATATTTATAGTTTATGCTTTATTTATTAGACATAGTTTTTAGGCTTAATTGGGCTAATATATGTAAACCGATATCTATTGATTTCGGTGGGCTTTAGTTTGTTTTGGCCAAGGTTGGTAGTGTATATATATGATGTATGTAACTCGTTGTAGGGTTGTTGGTTCTAAGTTGTTCGTTCATTATTATTCAACCGTGTAAGTGAAGGGTTTAAGCACCCGACGTATAATATACGTGTGTTTTGAAGTTTCATTGTGTGTTTTACTTTTGTTCTTGGTTTCTTTATTGAATCGGCTTGGTGATTAGTTTCCGCCTAATCATCGAGTATGTTGATATCACATTGAAAGATCCGTCACGGGACTTACAATTAGTATCAAATCCTATAGACCTATTCTAGGCTTGGTAATTGGTGATATCAAGGATTTTGTTGTTGATCTACGGGGTGTTATCGGGTTGAAGATTTTTGGAGTTTGAAGAAGGTTGTTCTTCATGTTCTTCGGCTAGTGAAGGTTTAGTTGGGAATAGATTTTGGTATATCCCACATTTAATTTGAATCCCATATTTCTTGGGATTTAGTTAAATATTCAAGATTTACCATATCTTTAACCATTATTAGTTCTCGGGAAAATCTCAAGGTTCACAAGTCAACATTCAAGGTTTTCGGGAGTATTTAAAAGTTTTCTTGTTGAATTCGTAGTTCTTAGGTTAAATTCGTTTTTCTCGGGCAACTCGGTGTGTGCTATCGGATTCGGTCGACAGTTCTCGGTTAACTTTCTGAGTTCTCGGAAGAATTTTGCTATTTTCGGTCACCTTATCAAGTTTTCATTTGTGAACATTATGGATCAATCAGATGTTATTATGTCTTCCAATGCCACTCTTCATCAAGAACTTAACTCCATCACGGGGACCACCACTCATGTACCACGATTATTGAAATCTGAAGGGTTTGCTGAATGGAAATTTAGATTTCAGAAGAACGTGATAGCAAAAGATGCAAACTGTGGAGAAGCATAGTTAGAGGTCCTCAGGTTATTACCTATTAGAGAGAAGGTTCTCAAGAAGTTGAGACCAAACCAGTTGAGTCATATACAGATGCTGATTTTGACATTGTGGAGCAAGATGAGAAGGCTCTAGCTACATTGACCATGGCACTTTCACCTGAAATTGCCTAGGGATTTGGAGAACTGAACTCTTGCAAAGCACTCTCGGAGGCCCTCATTGAAGTATTTGAGGGAAATGAGGACAAGAGAAGAAGTAGGCAAGATCTCCTAAGACAACAATTCAATATGTTCAACCATGTTTTGGGAGAGTCCCTTGAGAAACAGCTTCACCGGTTCATCTCGTTGATCATGGAGATTAGGTCTGCAAATATAAACCTCGCATCTGCTAAGATCAACAACAAGCTGGTTAACTCACTGCCTCAGAGCTGGGATTTGAATGTGGCTGTCATTAAGAAGACCAAGGATCTGTCTAGATTGACACTTTCGGAGGTGATGGAAATTATCAAGGCCTATGACATAGACGACAAGCAGCGTGCCATCAATCATGCTAGCACCCATAACACTACAGGATATGGCTTTCCAGCTAATAATGCTTTAGTTTCACAAGAAAGCTTCTCCTTGTTCAAGAGTCAGCCAGCCCAACCTCAGCAACCTCAACAAAACTTCTCTATGTTCAGGTCATCACAAGGTCAAATGACTCCTCAACCTACTTCAGCTACAAACATCTTCTTTCAACAACCAACTCCTACACCGAAATCGCAAGCTTCGGTGGCAACCTCTAGTCAGTATCACAATCAATTCCTATTATCTCCAAAGAGACTCAAGAGAACATAGCCCTAATGGCAGGTTTTATAAACTTCTATAATGCCTTTCTTGCTGGAGACCTGGTGCAACCAGTTGTTGCTACTGAATTAGATCTAATACACCCTGCTGATGTGGAAGAAATGGATATTTCATGGCAAATAGCCATGGCTGTTTTCAGGGCCAAGAAATTCACCAAAAGGACAGGCAGGAATAATTAGAATGTGCCTGCAAATAAGAAAGTGGGTTTCACCAAAAGTTCTTTAAGGTGTTATAATTGTCATGAGTCGGGTCATTTTTGCTCGTGAATGTACCAACCTGGCTAAAGAAGGAAATAGAGAGAGGGCAATGGTTCCGGTAAATGATGGAAGACAAGAGAATGTGGCCAGTTCCAGTACAGGTGAGCGTGGTTTGTTGGCTCAGAATTTACTTGGGAGGATCAAATGGCAGCACTAAACTTAAGTGACCAAGTTGCAAATTTTGCTGAGCTAGATGTTGAGGAAGAGGAGAATGAGGTTGAAGAGCAAGTCAGGGATCTTAAGTATGCCTTCATGGCTTTCACCTCCACCAAACAAAACGAGGTAAGTACTGTACTCTGTTCTCAATTGTAAGGCCCCGAAACCCCGGGAACCCCACAGTTGGTAATCATACAAAACACTTATAAAATATTTAAACTAAAAAAAATCAATCGTTCCATTAAGCAACCAATTTCAGAGTAAAATTCAGCGGAAAACGTAAATAAATAAATAAGTTCCCAAAACCCAGGAATTTTTCCCAAAACTAACTTAATTATCTTTAATAAAAATTTTTAAAAGGAAATGTTTAATAATAAAGTCTTCAAATCCCGTATGCCCTTTAACGTCCAAGTAGCTTCGTACACGTCCAAGCGATAAGGCATCCTCTTCCTAACCTGAAACTCACACCAACATGCACACAAAGTCAACTTAAGCCGAGTGAGTTCAAGTTTTAAATAAGTAACAAAATTCTTAATAATCATTCCAACAGTTTTAAAATTGTAAATGAAAATACATCAGTTAGGTCATCACATTTAATAAATAATCATCCTTACGTATGAACATCTCTATACGTGCATTTCTATGTATAAAAATATTTATATATAACATTCAATAATAACATTCAGGGCCGAGAAAACATACAACCCCAACACGTAACATTCCATTCAACGCATGCAAACACGAAGTAGGCATACGTAACATTCCATAGTCGATAACGACTACAACATTCTCCAATTATTGGCCATACAATAATATATATACATACACACATTCTTTAACATTCCAAGGCCTACCAATACTAGCAAGTCTATGCAAAATAGTTTAAAACATTTCATCAAGCAAAATCGCTTAGGTGTGTATGCTAGCCCAAAACTTAAAAAGAGTTAAACGGGGCATCAAGAACTCACCTGAAATCAACCGAACACCTGTAACGAGCTAGGAAATCCCTAAGTGCACACTCACAAGTAAGGACCTGTAAATTGTACACAACGCGTCACTAAACTAGACCGTAAGAACCCACTTGCCTAATGGGCCGTTCAAGCCCAACACTTTCGCCCGAGGCCCAACAACTTGGCCCGAAGCCCAACCCATATCAATTACTTTACCTCAGCCCCTAAAACCTTTCAATTAACCAAATCCACCCTTCGATCATGGTCGGGGCTAACCATGATGCACAACTCACTCGCCGGTAATCAAATCGAGTCGAATATGCGCGTAATAAATCTTAAAACCAATTGCCAAACAAATCAGCCCCAAATGGACCAAATTCCCATCTTAACCTTTTCATAGAGAATAATTATGTCACCCGAGTTGATAGAGTTGATGGTTCCTTTTTACAACTCTCAATATAACATTTAAACGACAATTCGCGCACCGCCGACTCGATTGACCACTCACCAACCAAATCAGCCCCGAGTATAAAAAAAGTAATTTTCCCATAGCCCTTAAACTCCCCTAGGGCCATGCAAACTGATTCGGTTGGTCATTCAATCGATTAACGCATCAAACTCAACAATTGACAATTCTATACCCGATAAACCCTAGTTTTCGAACTAAAATCGATTGACCGACCTAAACACCTCCAATGACCACGAAATTTTAATATGATGTAAATGCCATACCTGGGAATCTTTCTACACCAGAAACTCTAATTTTTATCCACGAGAAGTAGGCCAATTGCACCCTGGCCGAAATCTGTCAAACGAAAAGTATCGGCAAAATTGAGCATCAAAACGATTAGGGGTGAACGAAAAGAGTGTTGGGGATTGTAGTACATACCTTGAACTACTTCTAAATGCCTTGGAATCACTCAAAAAGTCAAAGAAAATAGGGGGGGGGGCTGCACTTCTAGCCGATCGCTGTTGTGATTAGGGTTAGGGTTAACCTTTTGTTTTATGATATAAAATAAAAGTTACATCCAAGTCCCTCTAATTTGAAACATAAGGCATTATGGATGAAAAGTTAAATGGTTTAACGTACCGAGATGACGCAAAGGCTTCCGAGAAACGTCGGATAAATCCCGAGAATTATACATACTCTACAAGCTTAATTCTTGAAACCGGAATTAACGGGTGTTACATCAATCTTGCATTGATAAAGTAGGACTGTATAAAATACATAACAGTAACCTAATGAGAGAAATGGAAAATGTCAAATACATAACAGTAACCTTCATGGCTTTCACCTCCACCAAACAAACTAAGGTAAGTATTGTACTCTGTTCTCAATCATGCATTGATAAAGTAGGACTGTATAAAATACATAACAGTAACCTAATGAGAGAAATGGAAAATGTCAATATGAAAACTCAACACTCAAGAAACTTGAAAAAGCATTAAATGACAAAATAGAGGCACAAAAACAAGACTTTTCAAAATTGCAATCTGACTTCAGCATAAAGTGCAGCCACCATCTAGATGCTAAAAAGGAAATAGCTGAACTAACTGCCGAGTTAGAAGCATCAAGATTGGAGATAGTTAAACTAACAAATAAATTCGAAAATGCGGAGTTCAATTTCAAAAAATTTGATGTCTCTAGTGCTGTTGTGGAACCAATGATAGAGAAACAGTTGAGGTGGAAAGAGAATAAAGGTGTAGGTCTAGGTTATAACATGGTACCACCCCCTTATAATAATAACTACACTAGTCTTCCTCTTACCAAGGAAGAGGAAGAAAAGGAGAAAAGTATGCAGTATGGTAAGTCAACTACAACTAGTAAAGGTAAAGTTGATACAGACTCGGGAACTGAATCAACCTCAGGGGTGAACGATTCTAATGTGTTTACTTCATGTGCAGATGAAGTATTTATTGAAGAATGGACTGATGAGGATGATGATTCATCTGTTTTGAATAAAAAAGACATTGATTCTCATGTGTCTTTAAATTTGCCGGTTTTGAACTCTATTACTGCAGATGTCTGTGTGGGCTCCGTTCCAAAGAGCAATAAACTTGATGAAATTAAAAATCCAAATGAATATTTGTCACCTAAGTTTGTTAAAGAATGATGTTCATGTACTCACCACTGTGAGTCCAAAGGGGGACAAAAAAGGTCACACAACAGAGCAAGACCGGGAATCGGCCACAACGATTCTTACGTTAAAAGGCAAACCTGTTTCAACTGTAGCATTACCGGTCACATTGCTAGAAATTGTTCTCATCTTCCGTATGTTCCATATTACAGATGCTATCAGAGGACTATGCCTTAAAATACCTACATGAATTTTAACTCAAATAAGATGAGGTATTATAAGGTAAAGCTCTCTGACGGTGATTAGAGGAGAGACAAGGCTGACAGGTTAAGTTCTCATCAGACCAAGCCTATTATGATTCAAAAGCAAAGTAGAAACACTGTTTTGGCTCCGAGACACAAGTGGGCCTCAGAATCGAAAACGTTTAGCAGGTCAAAGTCAAATGTGTCTTCCGTCCGCAAACTAGAGACAAAATTAACCGTTTATACAAATCATAAAGTTTTAAAACCTAAATACAAATGGTTGCCTAAATCTTCGATAACCAAGTCATCAAAACCTTCCTGTTCGATCTTTGTTAATCAGGAAGACATGACATGGCAATCCGTGACACGTTTGAATAAGTCAGGTCTACCCAGAACGACTATGAACTGGGTACCTAAAACTAACTAATCTCGTACATCGTGTAGGAATAGCTATGGAGGAATATCATTAGACTATGTTGATAGTGGCTGTTCCAGGCACATGACAGGAGACATCTCTTAACTGCATGACATTCAAATATTTAATGAAGGGTATGTTTCCTTTGCAGGAGGGGAGAAGGGAAAGATTACACAGAAAGGTCATATGGATGCAACATCAACTGCTGGACTACGGTTTGGAATTTCTTGATACTCCTATTTTCTATGATAATGATGTTGCAATTGCCATTGTTAAAAACTCGGTTCAGCATTCTAAAAACCAAGCACATAGATATCAAAATTCATTTTATTCGTGACAGTTACGATCGGAAGCTAATTCATCTTGAACAGGTCCACGTTGATAATAATGTGGCGGACTTATTTATGAAACCGGTTAGAACAGCCAAATTTAATGTGCTTGTTGGGTTTCTTAAGATGCTGCGTTTCGATGACTAAGTATTTTTGAGGTTAAATCTATACATAAATATTTTCTAACTTTATCATAATTTGTGTACAAATTTAGGGGGAGAAAAAGAAAAATACAAAAAGAGTGTGTGTGTTCTTAATTTAAAAAAAAATTTCAAAAAAAAACCTTTTGTTCTGTCACTTAAAAATATGCCAGTTACTTAAGTTCAAGTGACATATCTTTTTGTTTGGTCCCATTGTCAATCCTTGACGTACGGGATAGCCATTAACCTAAGGACTGAAATTGACTCGGGCGATTGAATAAAAAAATTTATATAATGTTTTTGTTTCTTTTTAACCATCTGATTTTAAGTTCTTTAACTGAAAATTTTGTCGGTTACCTAAGTTTGAAGGACTTGTATTAATATACGTTTGGTCCTATTGCCTACCTTTAGACATAAAGAATAGCCATTTACCTAAAAACTGAAGGTGACTAGGTGACTGAATTTTAAATTGTCTTCGAAATTATCATCTGGGAAGGGATAATATTATTCAGCCAAAGCTTATTAAAAGCTTAAAATATTTTCAAACGAAAATTGATCCAACCTTTGAGATATGATAGAAAAATTGATTTTGTGTGCCTAACGTGTGAAGTTATTAAGCTAAAAAGGCTTTTGATAAGTCATTTATGTGTGTGGTAGTTTTCTAGGATAAGTAAAAGTTTGAAGTGATATAAACTAAATTTGCTAAACTTTTTGTGGAGAGTCATTTTGAAGACGCGCGCATGTCTCTAGATACATCTCTCCAAATGATAGGCACAAAAGTAATTACCCAGTCATACACGAGCCCGTTAATGTCTTGATCGCCAAAAGCTAAAAAAAAAATTATTATGTATCATTCAGTTTTTTTTGTAAAAATGCTTAAAGGGGCTACAGGTAACTACAAGGGTGGGGCATACAAGTAAATCCTAAACACCCTGAATGTAAGGCTTGTAAGTCCGAATGGCATGTAAGTCCAACGTTCAACCTTAAAGCCAAAAAGAAAATTTTATTTTGTATATACAAATTTCTTTGATCAAGTACTAGGGGGTTGGAGTCAAATTGGGGTGATCTGGGGAAAGCCAAATACGCTTTGAGAAGAGATAAGGGGCAACATAGGTCCATAAGTGATGTCCATATAAGCTTTATGCCTAACTGAATCTAAGCATATCATTGGCGCAATGAAAATCATATTAAACTACCTGCTATCAACCTTTTCACTATGTCACAATAATGTTGAAAATGAATCATTGTGAAAGTATCTTAATTAATATGAGTTCATGTTCGAATCTTCTCTTAAAAAGGGGTTAATTCTTTTTTAAACAGCTGAAATTTGATCCCAAAACTATGATAAATCTTCTGAAGGCTAGGTAGGTAAGTTATTTTTGTTTTAATTTAATATTTATTCTAATTTATTTTTTTTAATTTTATTTTTACCTCATATCTACTCATGTCGAAACAAATGTCTTTAAGAAATCATTTTTACATGAATCGGGATTGTTTTCTTTAGTTCATGAAACTTGACGGTTGCTAATTTTTGATTACTGGGTTATTTCGTTCGGCGCAACTGGTTCAAATGTCGTGCGTTCTCGGCCCATCCGGTTTCTCGGCCCAGATGGGTATCTCAGAAGTTCAAAAGGTTTTGTTTACAGATTGGATTAATTTAGGAAGGGAGTCAAAGTGGTTTAACAAGGTCTTCATCCGCTGGTTAAGTCTAGAAGATTTGCTGAGATCGAGGCAGATGTTGATGCTGCTGGTGCAGCTGTAGCTGAGGAACATGTGGTTCATGCTCAAAGGCAAGTTACCGCCTTTAAGACATTGTCCGATGATGATGAGTTGGATAGTTTTCCATCACAACCTTTGGAGACTGAACACCAAGTACAACAGTCAGTACCTACTGCTGAACAAGTTAAAGAGTTCGAAGCATTCAAGTAAAAGCTCCAGTTGACTACATTGAAGCCTCCTTAATGAGTCCCTGTGACACATGTTGAAGATGATGTTGACGAAGAGCCAGCCACCGATATTATTCCACGTAAACGACGAAAGAAAGATTTGTCAGGACCGTGAATCAGGTGAAACCTCGAAATGTTGACAAGAACACACCGACTCTGCTAACCCAAAGGCCTATTGAATATCCCGGCGGAATAAGGATATCCAACCAGTTGGAACGAAGGAGTGAAAGAATAACAACATGAAACGTAAATGAATGATCAGTAAGAACAATTTTAAGACAAAGATTTACTGTATTTAATAACTCATTAATGAAACAGTGTAATGAATGTCTAGGGTTTCATGTGATGGCGCAGGTGGCGGCGGTTATACGAGGAAACAAAAGAATATTCCTTTAGAATTTTTTCCGTACAGAGCGTCGTTTCAAAACCGTGTTCTTAATGGAAACCTAGGACCCTATTTATAGACCCTGACATTCCTTTTAGAAGTTGCTAATCATTACATAATGAAACTCAAAATAATACAAGTGTTGAGTCCTCGAGCAAGGTAACTATCTTGCTCGAGCATACTCACTATGCTAGGTATGCTCGATGAGTGTTTTCGAGCATATTTCACTTAGAATATATTCTCTTTCGGAGAATATATTCTCCTCCAGTAAGCTTCGTTCTTCTTGACTTGTCCTTGCTTTGCTCGAACTAGTCCATCGAGCAAGCTCATTCTTCTTCATGTCTTCAGTTATACTTATTCAGCAATCTTTAGCATGCTCGGATGTAAATCTTGCTCGGAAACTGAACTTTGCTCGAAGTCCTTGCTTTGATCACTTGACATCTTCTTATTGCATTCATGCTTGTCCCCATGTGCTCGATCATCCTGTGCTTGTGACACTTGGTTAAACATGTATGATCAAGCTGTTTGCTCGTTATGCTCGATAGAACAATACTCTTGCTCATTGAAGTGTAGCTTGCTCGAAGCCTTAACACTTAGAAGAATTAACCATTTAAGGTTCTGAAGACCTTGCTCGAAGTAGTAAAACCATGCTTGATCGCCTAAGCTTGCTCGAAGTCCATACATAGCCATTTTCTGAGGAGGTTGAGAAGATTCCAATCTTCCTTATCAAAAATCCGACCCAACAATCTCCCCCCTAGATTGGAACAAGCTCAGATGCACCAAAACATACCTGCGTAGAGTTACACATGTATCAAACATATAATATATATCATTCAAGAACACGTCATTTCATTACATAATCAGTAATTCTGCCTCTTTGGCATTACAAATTAAAGTTTTCATTCATCAAACATAAAAATTTACAAAGATAAACAGAAACAAAAACAATCGTCAATTTGCTCCATTCTTTTATCTTCTTCCTCTGCTTCTAGCATCAGATCTTTCCTTTAGTCTCTTGACATAGGTAGCCCTTTGTTTGAGCATGTCGAGCTCTGAGGAATCGGAGGCATCACTTGGAAATCTTGCGTTAATTAGATCTTGTAATTAGATCTTCATCATGTCTTCTCACCGCAATAGGTATTCCAGACTCATTTCTCAAGGTAGTGGAATCATTGTGTTGATTGTATGTTATGTATGTGATTCTCCCGAATTGTTGTACCTTTGAGTTTGGTTCCTGCATAACCTTTCTCATAGCCAAGCACTCTTTCAAGGTATTCCTTTTGTGGTGTGAGCTGCTTGCTTGTGTTCTTTGTTTCTTTAAGTTAAAGAGGGAGAGCTCGGATGTGTGTACTTCATTTATCCTCTTGTTCCTCTTATCCCTCTCTGTCTGACTTTTAATTTCTCTTTTCTTATGCTTCAGGAATGGGAATCCCCTTTGTGCCTGTTCCTTTAAGAATTTAGAGAGATCATTCCTTTGTTGACCAGATGGCTGACTTCTAATTTGATTGTCATACAAGGTCAGTTCAGTCATCCTGGTTTGTTGTTCCTTTGTGAAATTTCTCAAATCATCCCTAAAGATGATGAGATGTTCTTCTTTATCTTCTGTTACAACCCTTAAGGTTTTTGATCTTTTGTCGAAGTAGAGATGTGTGGGCAAATTTAAGTTTCTTGGCGGCACAGGCCTCACACTCTCAGACCTTGGGGTTCTGCTCGAGCTTCCTATCTGAGTTGTCTTTGTTTTATCGAGCCCTTCCTCTACATACCATCTTTTAATTGTTTCTTCAGTTTTCACCAGCAACCTTGACATTTTTACTCCCTTCTTGTGGAGAGCACTTATCATTTCAGCATGTGCTTCTTATTCAGCTCTCCTCCTGTCTTCCAGCATTTTTCTCTGTGTTTCAATATACAGTTTCTGCTCTCTGTTATATATTTCCACTAATTGTTCAAGAGACATGTTCTGAAACTGTTCTTCTGTCACTCCATTTTGCGTCACAATTCTTTTTAACATATCTACCCTTTGAGGGTCTTCAAACCATTTCTTTGCCTCTTCTTCCTTCTTCTTAGCCTCCTCTCTTTCTCTCGCCAATCTCAATTTTAGCTCTTGTTCTCTTTGATATTCTTCCTGACTTTTCTTGTCTTTATGAGAGGCTTTTACAAGTTGAATTTTTCTCTTCAGTTCTTCATGAGAGAAATTTATTAAGAAGTTGTAGTTGTATCCGTACAGCTATAGAAATTTTATATCATTGTGTTTTGCCTTCAAGGATTCATACTCTGTTTCATCCTTTGCCTTCTTTTCTGTTCTTTTCTTGCTGCTGTCAGATTCTTTAATTCCTTTTCTTCCCTTTCCCTTTTCTTGGACACCTTCTTCACATAATCAGATATATCTTCCATAAGAGCCCTTTTGTACAGTCTGTCAATCTTATCAAATGGTTGCAAGTTAAGAAACGCAGGTTTGTGACCAACCCTCAGCTTGTTCTCCAACCCTCAGCTTCCTTTGTTATTTCTTCTTCGGATAGTCTTTGAAGATATAATGGATAATATCCCAAACTGATCAAATAATATTTATCTTCATTTTCCTTTTCAGCTTCCTTCAACTCCTCCTCATCTTCATTCTCATCATTTAAATTAGCAGTCTCTTCAAGATCATGGAGAGCTTCAATTATTGGTTCATCATTTCGTGTGGATTGAGCTCTCCTACTCTCTTCAAACTTGTCTAACCTTAATTTGTACACCATTTTCTTCACTGATTTCTGTCTTTTAGCTTTTGGTGTCTTAACTTCAGATGCAGCTTTTCTTTTGAAAGATGATTGAGTTGGAGGGATGTGTCAGTTTGCTCTATTTCAGTTTCTGGTTCTTCAATAATGATTTCCTCATCCACTGACTCAAATTTTTCAATACCAGATTCATCTACATGAGTCTTTTCTGATTCTTCAGTTACTTCTTGAATGATAGTCTCATTTGGTTCCACATGCTCCTCAACTCTTGGTTCTCCTTCTTTGCTCAAATTTATGAAGTCTTGTTGAGCCTTTCTTGCTGCAATCACTATCTCTGGATGATGTCTCTTTGGATTATTCAGAATGAGTGTAATATCCTTCATTATGACCAATTTAACCATAGTACTTGCTGAGACTTCAATGGTTTCATCTTCTTCATGGATAACTGGTCCCAAGCCAAGTTCTTGTTCCTTTTTCAGGATTATCAAATTCAGTCACTGATAGTTCTGGTTCATTGGTAATTGGCTCTTCAGGTTTGGGGATAACCGGCTCTTCATTCTGTGTAGGTTCTTGTTCAATATCATTCAAATTTGTTTTAAGAGCTTCAATTGTTGCTTTAAAGACATCATCTGGCTCTATCATCAGCCTTTCATCTACCTCCTCTTTTTCTTTTATGATTATTAAGGCTTCAATGACTTCCTGAGGAATATCCTCCTCCTCTTCCATCTCCAAATTCTCCAACTCTTCAATCATTAAGTTTATAGCTGTCTTTACAGATTCAGCTTCAGCCACATCTGGATCAACTACATTCTCTTTGTATAAAATATCATCAGACTGAACTGTATGCTGGGGCAGGGGTGTAGATCATCATCAGTAAGTGCAACCCCCTTTCCCTTAGCTTTTCTTTTCTGAATTTCTTCTTCGGTTTCTTTTTCTTCTTTATTCTCCCCCTTATCCTCTGATTCTTCATCATCATATGCTTGATTTAGCATGTTTAGAGCATCTGATGGTCCAACTTCCACCATTTCCTTTTCAGAACTCTCATACATCTCTCCAATTACCTTCAAGCTCTCAACACCTTCAAGTTTCTCCCCCTGTTTTGGTGCATCTAAGGTCTTCTCAACCTCAGAAAGCCCCTCAAGGGTTCGAATCTTCATTAATGCTTCGTTCAGAGCAGCTTCCAAAGCTGAGTTTCGATTAGTCAAAATGGCATTTCGTTCTCTTAACATTATGTTTTAAAACTCTAGTTTGGCATTTTCACAAACAACATCATAAATATTGGGGCTTGATGGTGGGGTTTCAAGATTTGGCTTTGACGTGGGTTAAGAGAATGGTTCAGACTCTGTAGTTTTAGGAGATGAAACTCTATATGGTTCAGAAAATGGGATTGGTTGAGCTGGTGGGGTAGATTCAGAAGCTGGTTGATCCTGAATATGTGCATCTTAAGTGGGTTGGGATGGTTGTAATGGAACTTGTAGTGGAGATGTAAGTGAAGTAGGAACAGGAATATCATCAGTTTGTTTGGTATCAGACAGAGCAGGTTCAGTAGGGGATGGTGAAGAGGTAACATCGTCATTTTCAGCCTCTGTTTCAACAGACTCTGTGTCATCATGGTGAACTGCAGGTGGTGGTGAGTCTGGTGGAGTTATCTTGTTTACTGTGTCTACAACAACTGATAAAACTTGAGCGACCAAAATATCCTCATCCATCGGCTCTGCATCTTGGTTGACCACAACCTCATCCTGCTTATCTGTCTCCTCTTGCATATCAACCTATGCAATAATTTCCTCATGTGCATCCTGTCCAATTAAAGGCACATGTACCTCAATTGCCTCCTGTGCAGCATCATCATTACCAATCATCATGTCATTTCCACCCTCAGCGCCATCATCACCATCATTACCATTACCATCATCATTTGCACCATCAGTGTCGTCAACATCACTATTCCCCGAAGTCCTTGGTACATCAATGGCTTCAAATGCTGGTACGAGCAACCATGGTAGTAAATCCCATTCATCATTTTCAATAAACTTGCTCTGAGCATCCTTCATTGTTTTGCAAATGTTTGGATCCTAAAGCCTCAATACTTCACCAGTTTTCTGAAGATCAGGCAAGACCCCGTCTATTAAAATCTGTAAAAATCTTAGATACATGAGGAATCTGTGCCCTTCTGCCTTCTCTGCATTCGAAACCAATCCTTGAAAAATAAGTCTTGAAACATTAAAAGGTTGCCTGTACAATATTGTGAGAGTGCCAAGCTCTCTGCTCAATAAAGTCCATGTCCCTCTCCGAGGATATAAGGACTGTATGACGTGGTGGATCAGGAACCTATAGACTAAGGGAAAACTTCCCTTTTGAAATTGCCCCTCCTTAACTCCTCCTTGGTAGCCCATGGTCTCTTGAAAGACTCGTAGCAGCCATGGGACTGAGTAAGATGGCTGAACCCCAAAATTATCTTTCATGTGTAGTGCAGCCCGGATTGAAGCTTCTGTTATCTCAATGTCGTGGTTTAGAACCGACGCCTCAATTCTTTCTCCATTGACATCGTTGACATATGTCCTGAACCCCAAAAATCTGAAATATGATTTCTGTATATCGTGGGGTTTTCTGTCAATGCTACTCGCAGATTTTAGTTGTTTAAGAAACTTATCATTGGCTCCAACTAGCGATTTTCATCATCTATCTCCAGTTGAGCACACATATTGTGCCGTTTTTCGAATTTAAATGCCATCAGTTCTGCAAAAATAAGAGAATGTCAGTAAAAAAAAGTTGCAAAACTGGTATATGAGGATAGATAGATGATTAATGGCGTCTTCAATTAACCTGTTCTGTAGTAATACGCGTACCTGTCAGAACAAGTAAACAGTTAGTCAATTAGTTCAATTGTAAACCCTAATTTCAAAATCGGTGCGACGATTATTGAATAACGACGTCTTACCGAAGACGAAATAGAGCTAATGGCTATAATCGAAGAGAAGTTAAACAAGTAATAGAGCAGCGAGCAAGAGGGAGATAGCACGAGCAAAAGGGTCTTTCGTTTAGGTTTAACTGAGAGAAATGTGTGAAAAACATTCTAGGCCCTCCTTTTATACCTAACGTTTGGGTGGTACAGTACCTTGGTTTGTCGTCTAGCACACGACAGTTGTCATTTAATTTCAAATTTAATTGTACCTCCCTTGCTTGAGCATACAGCCAAAGTAAAGGCTGGCCCCCCTCTGTACACGAGTACATGGTACAACCCTTGCTCAATGTACTTGGAATATTCTATGTCCTTGCTCTAGTACATGGTACAACCCTTGCTCGATGTACTTGGAATATTCGCAGTCCTTTCTCGAGTATATGGTACAACCAGTATACGAGAAAATAGTATTCCTCTAGACTTGTGCTCGAGGTGTGGTGTGCTCGAGTGTACTGTCCATACAAGTAAGCAGACCCTACTCGACTATGCATCATGCTCGAGATACTTAGAAATATATTCACTACTCTAAATTCGAGATGTATTCTAGTGTTAGACACTTTGCTCGACTCTATAGCTCTATTTTCTCGACGTTCCTATATGCTCGAAACACATAAATGTTTCCTCTCAGGTCTTTGTGCTCGAAAACTTAGATCTTAGCTAGTTACCATGCAATCATGCTCGAAACACATAACATCAATTTTTATAACATAGCAGGTGCTAGAAGATAAGATGCATGCTCGAAACACTTAACAGCAAAACGTCTGATGTCATACTCGAAACAGATAGTCAATTTACACATCTCATAGTGTACTCGAAGCAGCAATGTATAAGCAAGTACAGTTTCCTTGCTCGAAACACTAAACTTAAATTTCAATTCAGTTTGAGAACTACAACTATGCTACAGATTCAAGACATGAGTAATCATGTCTTGTGCTCAAAAAATTTTAACTTTCACCAAAGAATAATCATTATATAACAGTAAATCAAATGAGAATTTAGGTTAAGGTGACATAAGAGATCAAAATCCAGTTCAAAATGAAATTCATTTTAAGTCATTTGGAAAGATCTCAATCGTGGGATCAGACTATTTAAAACAACGATCACACAACTTCATGGTCAGTGTTATTATGACTCAAGTCAGGTTGACAGTAGGTATACTTAGCATAATGGTAATTGCTTTCTGTGATACATTTAGGATTCAATTAGAGCATAAAATAGGAATGGTTATCACTATAGCTTCAGATTGCCTCTAATCTCTTCTCAAAGCGTACTTAGCTTTCTCCAAATCACACCGAATTCACTCCGATCCCCTGATGCCCTGGTTAAAATTGATTTCTGTATACTAGAGCAGTTATTTATTAATATTTTGTCTTTAATAACAGACTGTAAGGTTGAACGTTGGACTTACATGCCTTACATTCAGGGTGTTTAGGACTTACTTGTATGCCCCACCCCTGTAGTTCCCTTAGTGCCCCTTAAGTCATGAAATCAGCTAACTTATATATATATATATATATATATATATATATATATATTATACTTTTGATCTTTTTATACTTTTCAATCTTTTTCTTTCTCTTTTCTTTTGAGTGGTTTTCCATAGATCAATAATTTATATCTGCTCAAATACTTAATAGATTTTTGTAGACCAGAAACATAACGGGCTCGTGTATGATTGGATAATGACCTTTCTACCTATCATTCGGAGAGATGTGCTAGAGAACATACCTTATTTTCCAATGTTTCACCACATCATACTTCAGCCAGTTTAAGTGTATATCACATATTGCAACTACAGACTACGGAAAGCTACCATACTTTACCAATGACTATACCCAAAGCCTTTTGAACTTACAATCCATGGGTTAGTTTCTGCTACCATACTTTACCAATGACTATCACATATTGCAGCTAGTTTAGGTTGGATTCAAATTCCCAGAAATTAGTTTCTTGCTTCTTTGAAGCTGGGAACTTGGATAATATTATCATTTCTCGTATTTATTCTCACCAAAAACAGTGTTGCTTAATCAAAAACTTTTACCATTTAAAAACCATTTTCATTTTGAAAATTCAATTGAAGAACAGTGATTTTAAAGATGGTGTTGTCATTTAAGCATTTGTAATTAAGCACACACTTTCACAGAATCAAAACAGAAACTTTCAGATAGCATAGAAACAACAAATTATCACTTAAGTCTGTCGAGCATGCTCGAAAGTCTATCGAGCAACCTTAGAAGTGAATCAATTCAATGATTGTTCTCAAGATACTTAACTTTGTGCTCGAGCAGTAATTTGCAAAGAATAAGCAAGTTATCCTGAACATATATACATGCTCGACCACTGGTAACAACATTCATGGTCGAGTTACTTGAGAAAACCCCAAGTATGGATTGTTTTTGCTCGAAGAGCATTAAACACCCTTCTACCAAAGAAGCATGCTCGAAATACTTGCAAAAGTTTTCAAGACAGCATTCTATGCTCAAGTGTCACACCCCAACTAGCACAATGCAGAAGCGTAAAACGGGAATGTAACAGACACCTCTGGTATCAACACATTGTTTATAAAGAAACATTACAAACTAATTTACAATATATTACGTTTCTTTGTTCTATCATTGTTTTACAGTCTAGGTGATACAAACAAAACTAGTTCGTTAACAATATGATCTTACTACTAGTATCCTTGCTTCTATTCAATAGCATCAACCACACACCTTGGGCAAGTAACAGATCACTAAATCATTCTGATTTAGGTACACCTGAAAAGCAGTTTAAAACAGGTCAACTACTAGAGTTGGTGAGTTTCACGAGTTTCAAGAAAATAGTAATGAGTGTTCACAAGTTAACACTTGTCATCATGAAATAAGTATGTATGTATGTATGTAAATGATGTAATTATGCTAAGCTACAGTGAAGCCTTGACTGTATGTGCTGCGTGCATCCATTTCCCACGCTCAATCAACCACTGTGGCCCCTTTCCGCCCACAACATGCCCCAAGTAGCTATGTCTAACACTACATAGAGTGTTGTATAATTATGGTCATGTGCAAACGGGGTAAAGTCTCAGAAAAACATGCCAGCTCCGTTTGGGTTTGTCAAACCAATAGTACTATTCACAAGCACCGGCTCGAAGTTAATCATTGTGTTAGGGGGGACTTTCGTGTGTTAGCACTTAGATAATTCACATCAATACATGTTTCAGGTATGTATATGTAATCAAACATGCTTTTCATCCCAAAAGTTCGTAAAACAGTTTAGAAGTGGGGTTATGAAACTCACGGTAAAGTAGATAATCAACACTGTATCAGCTCGTGGTTTGTTCGGTCCGCTATCAGTAGTTCCTATAATCAATATTATAATAATATTAATATTTTAATATTATTATAATCTCAATACTAAAATGGGCTGTATAACTAATCTGGGTGTAGCTGGAACGCCCAGAAAGTGGCAATAGGCTTAGGTTGTGATGTTGTTCAATGTTCTTTATAACTTAAGATGATTAAGTTATAAAGAAGGATCACATAGCGGGGTCCCGGATTAGCCACGGGGCCCGTTTCCGTTTATTCAGTTTGATTTAAGAAGAAACGCGCACAATCCATCCAGATTGTCCAGGTTTTTCATAGAAAAGTTCGTTTTTACTTAATTAGTCCAAAAATATGATTTTTGATCACTCTTGGTGTTTTGATATTCCCGCAGGTTCGTTAGTCGCGAACTTGCCGGTTTTTATAAAAGGTAAATTTGTTTAATATTCAAATTAGCATAATTAATTAACCGTTAATCATTAAATTATGAAAATTTAGCCACTTATCAATTAAAATATTTGGATTTTTATAAAAATATTTCTGGAATTATTTACTGATTTATTAATTTATAAAAATTTATTTTATCAGCTATAATTCGCCTGAAAATCGTCCATTTACCCCAAACAATTTTCAAAAATCCCACAAAAATTCCCGAATACTCAAATCATGTCCCAAATCAACCTGTATCAATTCCAGAATGTAACAAGCTTGTGCGATATTCTTTTCGACCCAAATTCGGCTATAAAAATTCACACGAACGCATATACACAAAACACCTTTAGACTTCTCCAAATGACCCATAAAATCATATGTGATCAAAATACATCAAATTTGAGTTCCCAGAAAAATTTCATAATGTTTTAAGTATTTTAGCTATTTTTCCCAAATAAACGTCTCAATTCGGTAATAAATTCGCCAAATATTCTCGGATGGTCAAAACATTACCAAATTTGAACAGGGACTCAATGACATGGTCCTGATATCCCTAAAAAACTTCAAGGCCGAATAATATGCACATCACAACCCTAACCTAAACAGCCCGTAAGCGAGTGTTTCGGCATTACCTTAGTGGTTTTGATTCGTTTTCGCCTTTCTAATCAAGTTTTCAGGTTCTTGTGCTTCTATGCAAGCTAGATACAAGTCCTATATCACAACCCAAGCAGGTTTCATCAATAAAACAACCCTTTAACTTAGGGTTCAGCTAGTGCACAAAAACGAACTTTTGAACCGTGAAAAAGCCGTTTCAACCCTTTAATCCGTGTTTATGGCCAAAAAAACTATCGAAACAGGTTCCTTACCATGTGTATGATCAAAACATGTTTATGGACCATTTTTAGGATTTTTACATGGTTATGAATGATTTTTAGTAATCAAGACTTGTTTTTATAGTATTAATCAAGGTTGAACAAGTACAAAAGTTACTTATTTAAGCTCCTTACCTTAGGGATGAAGGATTCTGGAAAATCAGGTTTAGAGCTGCTTGGACCTCAACTTCTTATCAACTAAAATGAGTAGTTAAGCTTACAAAACAAGTTTTATAAAAAAAAATGGGGGTGGGGTGGGCTGGTCCGATCGGATGTCTTCATGGGCCCCCTTTGGGCTGTTTTGGCCCAATATTCTAATTTCTCAAGCCCAAATATGAAAATCCCGGTACAAATTTAGTTCGGGTTCGGTTTCTGGCGCGAAAAACTTATCGGGTGCGTTAAACAATGCGAAAACGAGTGTTTTTCGGCTAGTTTTGAGTAAAATTATAAAAACGTACTATATGTTTGTAAAACTCAAAAATATTTTAACGGATCGCTTAAACATTTCCAATAAGTGTTTGGTAAGTCTTTTTCGGCTTATTGGATGATACAATGCTTGGTTTGTAACTATCTTTCGCGTTTAAATTTATAGCGGGTAGTTAAACGAGCATGTTTTCGTTTAACTTGTTTGCTATCGAACTAAGGCCATATTACTAATATTTTAGCTTGTATAGATCGTATATCACTTATAGATGGCCCCCGAGATATCTGGGTCATAACCCGACCTGTTCGGTTAATCGTTCGTTTGTTACGCAAAAGGCGTTTATTTGCTTAATCGGTAAATACGTACTGAGGTGTTCCTTGTTTTGGCTCAAATGTCACATTCTCCCCCTGTTAGAAAATTTCGTCCCCGAAATTTGATTACTCAACTTTGTCTTTGTTTGGAATCAAGTGCGGGTATTTCTTTTTGAATTCGGATTTCCGCTCCCACGTGAATTCGGGTCCCCGTTCTGAATTCCATCGAACTTTGACTAGAGAGATTTTGTTGTGTCTTAATTGTTTTATTTTTCTCTCTAATATTTCCACCGGTTCTTCAACGAAATTCAGTTTTTAGTTTATGTTTAAGTCTTTTAATGGCACAATTTCGTTTTCGTCAGTAAGGCACATTTTCAGGTTTGATACGTGAAGGACATCATGAATAGAACTCAACTCCAAAGGTAGTTTCAGTCGGTAGGCTACAGGACCGATCTTAGAAATTACTTCATACGGTCCAATGTATCGCGGAGCAAGTTTACCAGTTTTACTGAATCGAATGACACCTTTCCATGGGATACTTTAAGAAAAAATTTGTCGCCTATTTCAAAGGATAACGGCTTCTACGAACATCAGCGTAGCTTTTCTGTCGATCTCGGGCGATTTTCAATTTGCTTGTGATTTTACGGATTTTGTCAGTGGTTTATTGAATCAAGTCAGATCGTGTAATTTGGGTATCTCCCACCTCAGTCCAGCACAAGGGTGATCTACATTTCCGTCCGTACAGCGCTTCATATGGTGCCGCTTGAATGCTACTGTGATAGCTATTGTTGTACGAAAATTCAACCAGTTGGAGATGTTGATCCCAGTTTCCACCAAAGTCTAGTACACAAGCACGAAGCAAATCTTCTAAAGTTTGAATGGTTCGCTCAGATTGACCGTCGGTTTAGGGATGGTAGGCGGTACTTAGGTCAATTCGGGTTCCCAAAGCTTCTTGTACGGCTTGCCAGAAACGAGAGGTGAAATGGCTATCACGATTAGAAATAATTGAAACGGGTACACCGTGTCGGGATATGATTTCATTGATGTAGATGTGAGCAAGTTTTTCGGTTGTATAAGTGGTTCGAATTGGAAGGAAGTGTGCGGATTTGGTTAGTCAGTCAATTATCACCCATATTGCATCATTTCCTCTGGAAGTTTTTGGGAGGTGTGTTACAAAATCCATGGTAATTTGTTCCCATTTCCATTGTGGTATTTCCGGTTGGTGCAACATTCCCGAAGGTTTTTGATATTCAGCCTTAACCCTCGCACAGGTTAAACATTTACTGACATACGTGGCTATATCCTTTTTCATACCGGGCCACCAATAATACTCCTTCAAGTCCTTATACATCTTATCTGTTCCTGGGTGAATGGAGTATTTGGACTTATGGGTTTCGTCCATGATCAAGTTATGCAAATTGCTGAGAGTGGGAATCCAAACTCGGTTTTTGTAGTACTGAATTTCGTCAGTTCTTTCTTCAAAGTTTCGTTCGGTCCCATGCAAGTTTTCATCTTCCAAGTGATCTCCTTTCAGAGCTTCGTTTTGAGCAATACGAATTTGTTCGGTGAGACTGGTTTGGACGATCATTCCAAGTGCTCGGACCCGTAGTGGTTTGATCCTGTCTTTTCTGCTCAAATCATCTGCTACTATATTAGCCTTGCCCGGATGGTATCGAATCTCACAGTCATAATCGTTCAACAGCTCAACCCATCTTCTCTGCCTCATGTTCAGCTCTTTCTGATCGAAAATATGTTGTAGGCTCTTGTGGTCAGTGTATAATGTACATTTGGTGACATACAAATAGTGCCTCCAGATCTTAAGTGGAAATTAACCGCGCCCAGTTCCAAATCATGGGTAGTATAATTCTTCTCGTGCACCTTTAACTGTCGAGAAGCGTATGCTATGACTTTGTTTCTTTGCATAAGTACGCACCCTAAACCTTTCCGAGAAGCGTCACAATAAACTACCAGGTCATCAGTTCCCTCTGGAAGACTCAGTATTGGGGCTTGGCATAGTTTTTGTTTCAGCAATTGAAAAGCCGCTTCTTGTTTTCTCCCCAAACATAAGCACGATCTTTTTGAGTCAAAAGAGTTAGAGGTTGGGCTATGCTGGAAAAGCTAACAATAAAGCGCCGGTAATACCCAGCTAATCCCAAAAATTGGCGGATCTCTTTCGGTGACTTTGGGGCTTGCCAATTTTTAATGGCTTCAATTTTGCTCGGGTCTACATGAATACCGTGTAGGTTAACAACGTGCCCTAGAAATTGTACCTCTTGTAGCCAGAATTCACATTTTGACAGCTTGGCATACAACTTTTCCTGCCTCAACAGCTCCAAGATAGGTCGTAAATGCTGCTCGTGGTCCTCCTTGGTTTTCGAATATATCAAAATGTCATCAATAAACACAATAACGAATTTGTCGAGATACGGTTTACAAACTCGATTCATGAGATCCATGAAAACTGCAGGAGCATTAACTAGTCCGAACGGCATAACTAAGAATTCATAGTGGCCATAACGAGTTCGGAACGCCATTTTAGACACATCTTCCTCTTGAATCTTAACTTGATGGTAACCGGATCGAAGGTCGAATTTTGAGAAATAGTTTGCCCCTTGAAATTGGTCAAACAAATCATCTATTCGTGGAAGAGGGTATCGGTTTTTGATGGTAACTTTGTTTAATTCCCGGTAATCTATGCACATTCTAAAACTTCCATCTTTCTTCTTTACGAACAATACCGGTGCTCCCCAAGGAGAATAACTAGGAAGAATGAAACCCTTATCTAACAACTCCTGCAACTGGTTAGATAATTCTTCTATTTCAGAGCGTGCCAATCGGTAAGGTGCCTTAGCAATTGGGGCTGATCCTGGGATTAAGTCAATACGGAATTCAACCTGTCGGTTCGGTGGTAATCTAGGTAGATCATCGGGAAAGACATCGGTGTATTCACGTACAACGGGAATCTCTTCTATGCGTTTCTCATCAGGATTCTTTATAGTCACGTTTGCCAAGAAAGCTATACAACCTTGGCGTAAACATTTCAATACTTTGAGATGAGACACGAGAGGTAATATCGAACCAGACTTCTCTCTTTGTACTACAATCACCTCACCATTAGAAAAGGAATTTTAACTGTCTTGTCGTTCCACACAATCTCCGCCTTATTCTTGGTTAACCAGTCCATACCGACAATAACATCAAAACTTCCTAACTCTACCGGGAGTAGGTCAATAAGGAATGGGTGGTCATTAAGAATAATGGAACAGTTTTGGATTATTTGGTTGACAGTTATAGAGTTACCGTTAACGAGTTCTATAGTATAGGGATTTGTTAGTTCACTAACTGGCATATTACCCAGGGATACAAAGCTAGAGGAAACAAAGCTTCTATCAGCACCAGTATCAAATAACACAGAAGCATATTGATCAAAAACAACAAATGTACCTGTTACTACGTTCGGGTCTTGTGGTGCTTCTCCAGACCAGATAACAAACGCGCGTCCCCGAGACGCCCCAGAGGTTGATGCTTGGTTCCGACCAGTGACTGCTCCTTGATTCAGCTTGGGGCAGTCTTTTCTAAAATGCTCCGTGCTGCCACATTCATAGCAAGCACGACGGTTTGCTGGTGCTGTGATTTGTTGGATAGGTTGTTGACGAATCGGTTGCGGTCTAGGCGGTTGCGGACGACCAGGTTGAGTTGCTTGGGTTGGTCGGTTGACAATTCCCGTACTGACTCTACAACTGGGGCCATTATGCCCCGTTCTCCTACACTTCTGATAGATTAATGGCCTGCACTCACCCACATGATGAAAACTACATTTATCACATTTTGGCCATGGTCCCTTGTACCTGTCTCGTTTCACCTCAGAACTGCTCATGACATAATTTTGTATTGTCAGGCGTGCACGCTTGCTTGCTGGCCTTCCTTGTGACCCTGATCCATAATTGGTTCGCTTCATACTCGATGATTCCCCGGCCATTCTCAACACTCCGCTTCTTACCAAGTCAAAAGTTACGATGCCGGTCTAAGTCACGGCATTCTCAAATGATGTATGGCCAACAGAGTTCACCAAACTCCTCACTTCTGGGGCTAAACCCCATATATAACATTCAACTCGTTTGTCATCGGGAGTTACTAACCATGGTACTAGGCGATCCAGTTCATTGAAGCGGTTGGTATACTCCAGATGATCCGCTCCTTTCATTTCCAAACTCCAAAGTTCGTGTTCTAACCTTTGAATTTCGTTCTTTGGGCAGAAATGTTCCAGCATCAGTGTTTTGAGTTCACCCCATGTCATGCGATTAACCGTATCCTGATCCTTTATCTGCACCGTAGTGTTCCACCACATTAATGCGTGATCAGTAAATGTAGAGGCAACATACTTGACAATGTTTTCGGGTGGACAATTGCTGATATTGAGGACAGATTCAGTTTTCTCGATCGACTTGATTAACCCGTTTGGCCCTTCAGTGCCCTTGAAATCAATCGGTATTCCCTGCGAGGGGGATTAGGGTTGTTATTATTATTGTTTGGGTTCGGTGAGGGATTATTATTGTTGACATTATTTGCATCAGGTGGGGGATTATTTGCATTGGTAGAGGCATTTGTATTAGGTGGGGGATTATTATTTGTAGCGGTTTCAGTGTTGGTTGGGGGAGCATTATTGATTTGTTGCTGGTTTGTTTGTATATTAGCATTAACACCAGCAGTTACTTGTGTTACAATAAGTGGTATTGCTGCCTGCATTTGCCGAGCAATCATCTCGGCTATTTCTGCCTCAGTCATGGGGGTTGCTTTCTTTGGGGCCATTCTATAATGATAAATGAATATAAGCCAATTAGTACTAGTTCCAGTCTACGGCACTGTGTAATAATAATCACAATGAATGTTGTACAGGTAAACTAGATAACATACTGACATTTCACAAATTGTTCCGTACATTGATATTAAAAGGTACATAGACTTAGCCTGATAAAGGCCAGTGCTTGCATGTATATATCAAGATCTGTCACTAAGTGACTGTTAGACTTAACCCTATAAGGGTCAGTGCTTGTAATAATGTACAAAATTGTGCCCTATATTAACATAAAATACTACTATATATATACATGGAGTATCAAAGATTACGTACACATATTTGTAATATTCCGAATCTATCCATACAGATGATAGGCTAGCCACAAAAATAAAAACAACAACACTGTAATCATCCAGTAACAGTTCCACAGCCGAACTGTCACCCTATCCAAACACCAGTGGTGGTAGGTATCTGACTGCTGCAAGTTCAGTATTATTTGATGTAACGTCGATAAGCACTGGGTCACGTCCCTCCTTTCCTGGTTAATGTTAGCTATGGCTATCGAGTGGTCTATTACACGGTCAGTCAGGACAGCCATCCAAGAGTTGTTTCCTTCGTTTAGGAGGTCAGGGCGAGGGGTAGGTATACTCAATGAACGGGAAGATGAAGTATCCGCCCTAGGACGTGAAGGTCCTCCCCGGTCGTGGGTAGATCTGAATGGAATCGAGGTAGGGTCAATCGGGGTTACCCTAATACGAGCAGTCTGTCGGACTCGCGCAGTAGCTGAAGTCGTCGGTGACAGGTGAATAGGTGGGGTGGGTGATCGGGCTACTCTAGCAGATGAACGATACTGACTGTTAACTTCGTTTTGATCCCTGCGTGGTAACCTAGGTGGATAACTATCACATCTGTAGCCGGACAGATCAGGCACATTCCTAGGTAAGTCTCTACAAATAACTTCTTCTTCCACCTCTTCCTCCTCCTCCTCCGGTTCCTCTTCTGGGTCCTCCTCTTCTGGATCCTCCTCTTCTTGATCCTCCTCTGGTTCTTCCTTGGGATCCTCCTCAACAGAGATTACCGGTTCTTCTTCCGGTACGTAGTCATTATTCCTTGGCATGACTCTGCACAAAGGTTAGTTATAAGAATAATATCTATTGCTATCGCTAACTATTGTCGAGAAGATTAATTAATTAAACCAAATTTATCATTAATTATATTATAATATAATATTAGTTTTATTAAAATTTTAATTATTATTATTATTTAAATCAATATTGAATATAAATGAACATAATATTCATAGTAAAATTTACCGTTATCAACAGTATCGTACGTACACGAATTCATACACCTTGTCCCAAATAAGCACGTATGAGTGTTACATATATATATACTTTCACATTCCCTTTTATACACATATGTTGACACTTTTACGTAACCACACGTTCCGCAACTTCTCCCCGAATTCCCTCGTACAAGCAAGTCTGTTATTATGTTCCGGACCACAATAACTCACTTGCCCTACAAGTTCATCAAGACATCCATCAGTATTTAATATTAATTTTTTATTTAATAATTTTCTCAGAGTTAATCGAGCCTATGGTTATATTTTAGGTAGCCTAAGGGATAACCTAATCCATTATAACCAATGGCTCTGATACCAACTTCTGTCACACCCCGACTAGCACAATGCGGAAGCGTAAAACGGGAATGTAACAGACACCTCTGGTATCAACACATTGTTTATAAAGAAAAATTACAAACTAATTTACAATATATTACATTTCTTTGCTCTATCATTGTTTTACAGTCTAGGTGATACAAACAAAACTAGTTCGTTAACTATACGATCTTACTACTAGTATCCTTGCTTCTATTCACATAGCATCAACCACACACCTTGGGCAAGTAACAGATCACCAAATCATTCCGATTTAGGTACACCTGAAAAGCAGTTTAAAACAGGTCAACTACTAGACTTGGTGAGTTTCACGAGTTTCAAGAAAATAGTAATGAGTGTTCACAAGTTAACACTTGTTATCATGAAATAAGTATGTATGCACGTAAATGATGTAATTATGCTAAGCTACAGTGAAGCCTTGACTGTATTTGTTGCGTGCATCCATTTCCCACGCTCAATCAACCACTGTGGCCCCTTTCCGCCCATAACATGCCCCAAGTAGCTATGTCTAACACTACATAGCGTGTTGTATAATTATGGTCATGTGCAAATGGGGTAACGTCTTAGCAAAACTTGCCAGCTCCGTTTGGGTTTGTCAAACCAGTAGTACTATTCACAAGCCACCGGCTCAAAGTTAATCACTGTGTTAGTGGGGACTTTCTGTGTTAGCACTTAGATAATTCACATCATTACATGTTTCAGGTATGTATATGTAATCAAACATGCTTTTCACCCCAAAAGTTCGTAAAACAGTTTAGAAGTGGGGTCATGAAACTCACGGTATCGTAGATAATCAGTACTGTATCAGCTCGTGGTTTGTTCGGTCCGCTATCAGTAGTTCCTATAATCAATATTATAATAATGTTAATATTTTAATATTATTATAATCTCAATACTAAACTGGGCTGTATAACTAATTTGGGTGTAGCTGGAACGCCCAGAAAGTGGCAATAGGCTTAGGTTGTGATGTTGTTCAATGTCTAATACTTAAAACTGAACTTGGCTCAGATTCCTGTTTTCCCAGCTAGGCCAAGTTGTTCGTTTAAGCGTTTAGAAAACAGTTATGGGAAAATAAGCTTGGGTAAATGTATTGGTTAATAACATGATTAAGTTATAAAGAAGGATCACATACTGGGATCCCGAATTAGCCACGGGGTCCGTTTCCGTTTATTCAGTTTGATTTTAGAAGAAACACGCACAATCCATCCGGATTGTCCAGGTTTTTCATAGAAAAGTTCGTTTTTACTTAATTAGTCCAAAAATATGATTTTTGATCACTCTTGGTGTTTTGATATTCCTGCAGGTTCGTTAGTCTCGAACTTGCCGGTGTTTATAAAAACTGAATTTGTTTAATTTTTAAATTAGCATAATGAATTAACCGTTAATCATTAAATTATGAAAATTTAGCCACTTATCAATTAAAATATGTAGTATATATAAAAATATTTCTGGAATTATTTACTGATTTATTAATTTATAAAAATTTATTTTATCAGCTATATTTCGCCTGAAAATCGTCCGTTTACCCCAAACAATTTCCAAAAATTCCACAAAAATTCCTGAATGCTCAAATCATGTTCCAAATCAACTTGTATCAATTCCAGAATGCAAAAAGCTCATGCAATATTCTTTTCGGCCCAAATTCGGCTATAAAAATTCACACGAACGCATATAAGCAAAACACCTTTAAGCTTCTCCAAATGATCCCAAAATTCAAATGTGATCAAAATACATTAAATCGGAGTTCCCAGAAAAATTTCATAATTTTTGACGTATTTTAGCTATTTTTCCCAAATAAACGTCCCAATTCGGTAATAAATTCTGCAAATATTCTCGGATGGTCAAAAGATTACCAAATTTGAACAGGGACTCAATGACATAGTCCCTGATATACCTAAAAAATTTCAAGGCCTAATAATATACACATAACAACCCTAACCTAAACAGCCTGTAAGCGAGTGTTTCGGCATTACCTTAGTGGTTTTGGTTCGTTTACGCCTTTCTAATCAAGTTTTCAGGTTCTTGTGCTTCTATGCAAGCTAGATACAAGTCCTATATCACAAGCCAAGCAGGTGTCATCAATAAAACAGCCCTTTAACTTAGGGTTTCGGCTAGTGCACAACAACGAACTTTTGAACCTTAAAAACGCCATTTCAACCCTTTAATCCGTGTTTATGGACAAAAAAACTATCAAAACAGGTTCCTTACCATGTGTATAATCAAAACATGTTTATGGACCATTTTTGGGATTTTTACATGGTTAGGAATGATTTTTAGTAATCAAGACATGTTTTTATGGTATTAATCAAGGTTGAACAAGTACAAAAGTTACATATTTAAGCTCCTTACCTTAATGTTTGAAGGATTCTGGAAAATCAGGTTTAGAGCTACTTGGACCTCAACTTCTTATCAACTAAAATGAATAATCAAGCTTACAAAACAAGTTTTATAAAAAAAATGGGGGTGGGGTGGGCTGGTCCGATCGGAAGTCTTCATGGGCCCCCTTTGGGCTGTTTTGGCCCAATATTCTGATTTCTCAAGCCCAAATATGAAAATCCCGGTCCAAATTTAGTTTGGGTTTGGTTTTTGGCGCGAAAAACTTATCGAGTGCATTAAACAGTGCGAAAATGAGTGTTTTTCGGCTAGTTTTGAGTAAAATTATAAAAACATACTATATGTTTGTAAAAATCAAAAATATTTTCACGGATCGCTTAAAAGATTTCCAATAAGTGTTTGGTAAGTCTTTTTCGGCTTATTGGATGAAACAATGCTTCGTTTGTAACTATCTTTCGCGTTTAAATCTATAGCGGGTAGTTAAACGAGCATGTTGTTGTTTAACTTCTTTGCTATCGATCGTATATCACTTATAGATGCCCCCCCAAGATATCTGGGTCATAACCCGACCCATTCGGTTAATCTTTCATTTGTTACGCAAAAGACGTTTATTTGCTTAATCGGTAAATACGTACTGAGGTGTACCTTGTTTTGGTTCAAATGTCACATCGAGCATCTAAGCAATGGCATCTGTGCTTGAATGACATTGGATAGTCTTACAGAAGCCCATGCTTGTGCCCGAAGAGCAATAAGCACACCATCAAGCACAGATTCATGCTCGAAGTACTTAGAATCATAAAAATTCATCATGCAAGCACAGATTAAAGTACTAAAAGCTGTAATTATCAAAGTTAACTAAAATTTCACACAAGAACAGTCACAAACATGATTCATGCAAATTTGAGTAATCATTCAAACATAGCAATTTGATCATGCAAACATTCAAAATGAGTAAACTAGATCATCAGTAAGCACCTCACTTAAGCACACATCCCAAACTAAACCTCATAAGCATTTATCATTCCTAGGCATTTTAACAGAAAGTGAAACCTGGTCTTATCTAAAGGTTTGGTGAACAAATCAGCCAAATTATCAGATGTGTCTACCCTTTTCATTTCTATAGGCCCATTTCCTGACAATCCCTAATGAAATGATGTCTAATTTCAATGTGCTTAGTCTTAAAATGTTGGACTGGATTCTTAACAATAAACATAGAAGCAGTATTATCAATTAAGATAGGAGTAAGTAAGAAATTCAGACCATAGTCCAGCAGTTGATTTTGAATCCACAAAACCTGTGCACAGCAAGCAGATGCAGCAATGTATTCAGCTACAGAAGTTGAGATAGACACAGTAGTCTGTTTCTTTCATTGCCATGACACCAACCTGTTCCCTAAAAACTGGCAGCCTCCTGAGGTTGATTTCCTACTCATATTGCAACCATCATAGTCACTGTCTATGTAGGCTATCAAATCAAAAGAGAGGTTATTTGGATACCAAATCCCCAAATCTGGTTTCCCTTTAGGTATCTGAATATCCTCTTGACTGCTAGCATGTGTGAAACCTAGGGGTTAGCTTGAAATCATGCACAGACACACACAGCAAACATAATATCTAGCCTAGACGCTGTAAGATACATCAGTGATCCTATCTTGGCCCTATACTCATGCTGGTCCACTGGCTCCCCCTTTTCATCAGGTACCATTTTCTTATGTGTATCCATTGGTGTGGACACTGTCTTGAAGTCTTGGCACTTGAATTTGTTAAGAATCTCTTGTACATATTTGGATTGATTTATGAAGATGCCATCAGCCTTTTGTTACATTTGAAGTTTAAGGAAGAAATTCATTTCTCCCATTGAGCTCATTTTGTACTTGGATTTCATTACTTGTTCAAACTCTTTGCACATTTGTTCGTTTGTAGAGCCAAAGATAATGTCATCCACATACACTTGCAGCAGCAGCAAGATTCTGATTGCTTCTAGTCTTGCAATTGGAGCAAAAAACTTCTTCAAAGTCCACTCCTTCCTCTTGTAAGCATCCTAGAGCTACCAGTCTTGGTTTGTTCTTAATAACAATTCCTCTTTCATCCTTCTTGTTTATAAAAACCACTTGGTGCCAATAGCATACTTGCCTCTGGGCTTGTCAACCAAGTCCCATACATGTAAGTCTCTGAATTGGGGCAATTCTTCCTGCATAGCTTCTACCCATCTGTTGTCTTTCAAGGCTTGATTAATGTTCTTGGGTTCAACTTGGGATAAGAAGCAGGCATACAGGCAGATGTTTGCCTTCTCAGAAGAACTTCTTGTCACTCTTTCATGCAATTCTCCTATTATGTTTTCTGCTGGGTGATTTCTTTCAACAGAAGTGGTTTGCACAACTTGTTGTGCAGATACTTCTGTTTCAAGATTTGTCATGTTTAACACAGCAAAATTATCTTCAATTCTCATTTGGGATTCTTCATTGGCTTGAACTTGATTTATCTCTGATGAAGATGCTTCATTTGACCCAAATTGTAGAGAGTCAAACAAAGACTGGAACCTTTCTTCAAACTGGTTTATCCTTTCAGTCTGATCAGGTTGCTGACTTTGAATTGGATCACTTTCAACTTCACTTGGCCCTTCATTGGAAACTTTCACTGCATCATCTTGTCCATTTGTATCAACTTCAGCAGCTTGAAGGTTGTTTCTTTCAAAGTTAAAGCCGTTAGACTCAGGAGCAATAGATGACCATAGCTTGTCCAGATCAACTTTTCTTTGCTTTTCTTTATCTTCAAAGCTGGTTCTGTACATGCTGTCATCCATATCTTCACTGTAGATTTTGAATGATATGATCATCTTTTCTAAGTCAAACAGCCACTTGGGTCTTTCAACATTATTGAAATGGTTTTCGTTGAAAATTATATCAGAAGATTCAATCACCACCATGTGCTCCCTCACATAGACTCTATAAGCCTTTGAATGAGATGAATAACCTACAAAGAAGCATTCCAGAGATTTGGACTGGAATTTGTTTAAATAGTCCTTTGTATTCAGGAGTGAGCATCTGCATCCAAAAGGCTTTAAGAACTTCACATAAGGCTTTCTCTTAAAGATAACCTCATATGGAGTCTTATTTAGAGCCTTGTTCAAAAGAACCCTGTTTTGCACATAACATGCAGTGTTGATTGCTTCTGCCCAGAAGGTGACTGGTAAATTTGCATCAGCAATCATGGTTCTAGCAGCTTCAATGAATGTTCTGTTTCTTCTTTCTGCAACACCATTTTGTTCAATAGTTCTGGGAGCACTATATTGTTGAAAAATACCCTTGGAAGTGTATAATGCATCCATAATTTCATTCCTGAACCCTGTCCCATTGGCACTTCTAATGACCTTGACCTTCCTTTCAAGTTGATTTTCCATTTTTAGCACATATATTCTGATCAACTATGCAGTTTCTTCTTTATTCCCCGTAAAGTATACCCAAGTAAACCTTGAATAGTCATCAGTAATTACCAAGCAGTATCTTTACTTCCCAATACTTGGAACACTTACAGGACCAAAAAGATCCATGTGTAGCAGTTCCATGACCTCATCAATAGTATTTATCATTTTGCTTTTATGTGAGGATTTGTGTTGTTTCCCTTTCAGGCAGGATGTGCATTTTTCTTCCAATTTGAACTCTCTTGTGGGAAGGCCAACAACATGTTCACCTTTTACAAGTATTTTCATGTTCTTTAAATTCACATGACACATCTTCCTATGCCATAGCTTAGTTTCATTTTCAGTTGCCTTTGAAACAAAGCATGAACCACCTCTTGAAGTTGCAGTATTCATTCTCAGTTCATAGAGGTTGCCATTGCTTGGAGCCATCATCATAATCATGTCAGTTGGAATAACAAATTCAGGCTTCAAGATCAGGCAGTGTTCATCATTGAGAGCCACTTTGTATCCTTTATCACAGACTTGAGAAATGCTGAGCAAGTTGTATTGTAGTCCTTCGACATGCAGCATATTTCAAAGGATACTTTGCCATTTGTGAGTGTTCCTCTTCCAACAATCTTTCCTCCATATTCATCACTCCCAAAGGCAACTGGCCCTTCATATTTCTTTTCATAGTTTATTAACACACCCTTATCACAGGTCATGTGCCTGGAACATCCACTATCCATATACCATGAGTCATTTTTGTTCAAGGACTGTTCCTGCACATACACATAAAACAGAATTAGTTTGAATCTGATTTACAAACTGCATCAGTTTGTAATTCAGTGTCAGTAGAAGATTCATTAGGAGTTGGAGTTGGAACTGGAGGTGAGTCTTCATACACAATTTCACAATCTTGTTCTGTGTCAGAATCAGCCCCATCCTTCACAACCTGTGATCTGATTACTTCTTCTGTCTGCTTAATCACATAGTTCTTCTTCTCCACCACCTTCTTCTTCGTCTTCCATTGGAACCCTTTTGGTTCAAACCCCTGTTTTAACAAAAACTTTTCATCACCATTGAGAACTCTAGGTCTGATTTTTGCTTTTCTCTTATCAGATGACCTTTTGTTCTTCTCAGCTTTATGTGGCTCTATCTCATTTACTTTTATTTTCAGAATGGTCTTGAGTCTCTTTTCAAGAATTTCCTTTTGTTCTACACAACTAGATGGTTTTCTATTTCCACTTAAGTAATTCTGATACATCTCTTTGTAACTATTCATGTCAAATCCACTCACCACATCAGGAATTTCAAAGGTGTCCTCAATAATCCAGCAAGAGTCAGTGTGATGACCATATGCATCACACTTCTTACACCATACCTTGGAATAGCTTCCCATATCTTCAAGCAATTGTTTGTCTTTGATTTTGTCACTTGGTTTGGGAAAATCAAATCCTAAAAAGGTCTTTGGACACAAGGTGTTGGAGAAATCCATCTTGATTGGCTCACTGATGTCAATTGTTTGTGGATATTTTTCTTTGACAAAAACAATTTTCTTCAGCTTGGAGGAAGTTCTCAATGTCTTCCTTCTTCTTCTCACGGATATCTTCTTGTTGGCACATAATCAACATCCACAATATCAAACAATTCATGATTAGAGAAAACTGGGAAAATTGGTGGATGTGTCTGATCATAAGTGGATTTCACCATTTTTTCTGATCTATTCTTGATCTCAGATTGTGGTCTAGCATAGATGTTAAATACCACATGCTCTTTCCTCATTTTCACATAATGCCTTTTCATCTTTGGAGTTATCTTTGGAAGAAGAGGAACCTTTTCACTGTTATTTTTGCTTGATCTTCTCTTCTTTTTGCCCTTGGATGACTTAGAGCTTCCACAACTGCAATTGTTGTCTTCACTAGAGTATTCACTCCATTTCTTGTTTTCTTCTACCAATTTGTCATTCTTCCCAAATTCTGGCTCCCCACCCTTCTTCACTGCAAATTCTCCATTCTGGTCTACATACACATTAGCATATTGCTTTACAAACTCTTCTTTGTCATCAAAAACATTCTTGAACTGCTTAAGGTATTCTCTTCTACTCTCCTTGTCTACTTTCAGTGGGTAGTTGTCACAAAAAGACGGTGGAACATTTTTGTACTTCCCTTCTTCAGTTATTTTATCAACATATCCCACAATATTACTAGTAGAAACAAGGTTCTTCAAGAAATCCATTTGAATTAGCAATTCAGCATTCTTCATCTTTTCTTCTGCATACATCTTTTTCAACCCTTCAATTTCAATGGTCATTCTTGATTGGGTCTGGTATGCCATCATACAGTCATCCTCAAGTCCTTTGATTTGACTTTCATAGGTTGCCTCACTTGTTTCATCACATTCAAAAAGGCTTCCTTCATCACACACTCAGTTTTCCATTTTCCAATCTCCTGATTAAGTTGATCAATAGTAATAAGAAGATCAGAAATTGAGATATCAGATTGTACCTGAGTATTTGAAGATTCAGCCTGGTCATGCACCTTTGCCATAAATGCAACATTTGCCTTCTCAATTTCAGCAGCATGATTGCTCTAATCAAATTCCCCATCCTGTGGCACCCTGGTAACAACAACATTTCCTTGGTCTCTCTATTGGTTCACATTGTTCTGATTTGATCTATTCTGGTTTGTGTGAGCCTGCAATTGGTTGTTTCTTTGAGGTTGAAATATTTGCTGCTGGGGTCTGTTCGGATTTTGGTAGGGGTTCTGGTTGGTAATCTAATTTCTTTGCTGCTGGAAATTTTGATTCTGGTTCTGGTAGAATTGATTTTGATTTAATTGATTTCCAGCTTGCCTTGGCATGTTACATTCTCTTGCAAAGTGTCCAGGTTGTTAACAGTTATAACAGATGGCCTTTGATTTGTCAAATCCAATTCTTTCAGTTGGATCATTGAAGTTTGTTCTACCTATCCTGTTGTACAATTTCTTGCTCCTCACTGCTAGCATAGCTGCTTGCAATTTAATGTCCATATCTTCTAAATCATTAGCATCTATTTGTTCTAGGTCTTCTTGCACAATGCTTGTATTTATCAGATTCTTGGCCACAAAGGCATGGTATGACTCAGTGAAAATGGAGAACAAGGCCTGGTAGTCTGTTCCTTGAGTTGGGTTGTGATGCATGAAAGTAGTTTGCCCATTTGCTGGAGATGTTGTGTCATCTTCAATCAGCTGAACATTAAATCTTGATTGACTACTGCAAGATGGGTTGGTTTCTGACGGTTCCTCAACAATAGGCTGTTGATTCTTGATTGAGAGGTTGCCCATGGGTGTCACAAGAGCATTGTTCATTTGAAAGCTTGGCTTATCCTCTCGAATCATATGGTTTTCAATCATTTCATGTTATGTAGCCTTGAGGAAGGCTATCACATCATCTAACTTGAAATTAGGAAAGATGGTCTTCTCTTTGATGAACTTGCTGGCAGTGTACCACTCACCAGACAAAGATGATAAAAGTTTCTTGTTCAGGTCAAAATCAGATATCTGAAGGTCTGTTGTTCTAATTTCATTCACAATCATCATGAACCTTTGCAGAACTGACTTTAGTCTTTCTCCTTCCTTGAACTTGAATCTGTCAAGCTGTTATTTCAATCTGTCTTTCTTGATGTCTCTTAATTCTGTATTCCCCTCAAACATTTCAATAACTGAATCAAACATGCCCTTTGCAGTCTTGTGATGATTTACGGTTGTCAGAATTTCCCAAGAAAGCCTTACTTTCAGCATAGACAGAGCTTTATCATCCCTCTTCTTCATCTTCAGTTCAACAGTTGCGTTGTTGTTTGGAGCTGTTGAAGGAACGTAGTTTCCTTCAGTGATAGATATCCACAGTTCTGGGTCATTGTAGTTCACAGCCGGTTCAAACAGCACTTTCCATTTTATGAAGTTTTCTTATCCGAGTAGCCTTGGAATCTTGTTTGTTGAAACTTCTTGGTCTTCCATATCAGTAGATCTGGAGTTTGCAGTAGTGAAGACGGAGTAAAGCTTCAAGCTTCTTCACAACCTTCTGTCCCGTGACAAGTTCTTATACCACTTGTCAGGACCGTGAATTAGGTAAAACCTCGAAAGGTTGACAAGAACACACCGACTCTGATAACCCAAAGGCCTATTGAATATCCCAGCAGAATCAGGATATCCGACCAATGGGAACGAAGGAGTGAAAGAATAACAAACACGAAACGTAAATGAATGATCAGTAAGAACGATTTTAAGACAAAGATTTACTGTATTTAATAACTCATTAATGAAACAGTGTAATGAATGTCTAGGGTTTCGTGTGACGGCGCAGGTGGCAGCGGCTATACGAGGAAACAAAAGAATATTCCTTTAGAATGTTTTCCGTATAGAGCGCCGTGTCAAAAACCGTGTCCTTAATGGAAACCTAGGACCCTATTTATAGACCCTGACATTCCTTCTAGAAGTTCCTGATCATTACATAATCAAACTCAAAATAATACAAGTGTTGAGTCCTCGAGCATACTCACTATGCTAGCTATGCTCGGTGAGTGTCTTCGAGCATATTTTACTTAGAATATATTCTCTTTCGAAGAATATATTCTTCTCTAGTAAGCTTCGTTATTCTTGACTTGTCCATGCTTTGCTCGAACTAGTCCATCGAGCAAGCTCATTCTTCTTGATGTCTTCAGTTATACTTATTCAGCAATCTTTAGCATGCTCGGATGTAAATCTTGCTCGGAAACTGAACTGTGCTCGAAGTCCTTGCTTTGATCACTTGACATCTTCTTATTGCATTCATGCTTGTCCCTATGTGCTCGATCATGCTGTGCTCGTAACACTTGGTTAAAACATGTATGATCAAGCTGTTTGCTCGATTGGCAATCCATGCTCGATAGAAGGATACTCTTGCTCGTTGAAGTGTAGTTTGCTTGAAGCCTTAACACTTAAAAGAATTAACCATTTAAGGTTTTGAAGATGTTGCTCGAAGTAGTAAAACCATGCTTGATCGCCTAAGCTTGCTCGAAGTCCATACTTAGCCATTTTCTGAGGAGGTTGAGAAGATTCCAATCTTCCTTATCAAAAATCCGACCCAACAAGATCCGAGACTGGGTGTGCTAGCTAGTGATGTGATACCAACTACTCAAACAACTGTTGCTAAGCCTGTTACTGTTGAAGCTTAGACAGCTCGAGGCCCATCTAGTGCTGCTCAACAAACTCGAACAGATTTTTGAAGTTATTCTCGAGAACGACTAAAATCAAGCAATAAACCAAGGGGGAGATTGTTGGGCTATATTTATGGTTTATGCTTTATTTATTAGAAGTTGTTTTTGGGCTTAATTGGCTATTATATGTAAACCGAAATCTATTGATTTCGGTGGGCTTTAGTTTGTTTTGGGCCTAGGTTGGTTCTAAGTTATTCGTTCATTATTATTCAACCGTGTAAGTGAAGGGCTTAAGCACCCGACATATAATATACGTGTTTTGCTTGTGTTCTTGGTTGCTTTATTGAATCAGCTTGGTGAATAGTTTCCGCCTAATCATCGAGTATATTGATATCACATTGAAGGATACGTCACGAGACTTACAATCAAGTATGTCAAGCTCATCAACATTACCACCAGCTTGATTTTGTTCTTGAGTAACAATACGTTCAGCTCTTGTACTCGTACCAGAACCAACTATAACACCTAAACCACCACCAGCACTTGGATCATCCTGATCATCATCATCATGATCATCACCATTAGTAGAATCACCATAATCTAATTGTTCTTCATCATTCTTCTCCTATTCATTCTTTGGCTCATTTGGTATAATCGACTTAGTAGAAACTGGTTCGTCAACAATTTGTTCTTTCTTTTGTTCAATAAACACTTGTTCCAACACCGGCTTAAATCAATACCCAATTTTGCTTCCAACACAGCAAAATATTTCATATTATGATTTAACAATTCAGCTTGTTGTTTCCGTCTTAATTCACCATCCTCAATCAGTCTCTTTTGTTCAGTATTCTCTTTTCTTAGCCTTTCATTTTCAATCACCAGATTATCAATTTTAATTCTTTGTTCAGTAACAATAGTCTTCAATGAATCATGGTCTTTGATTGTGGGAAAAACTCCAAAACAACTAGCATCAAGAGAAGGTAAGCTAAAGTCCGGAACCTTTTCAGCTGGTTTTGGTGAAACATGTGGAATTTGAACTTATGGAGATGGTTCCACCACTGGTGTCTTTAATACATTGTCATCTCTGCCCAAGTCAACAACTGGTTCCTCAACCATAAATGCTGGATTGATAGGAGTTATAGTAACCTCCGGTTCTTCAATATCAGGCTCATCTGTAAGTTTTAACTTTGTAGATGTAGTTAGCTTAGATTTCTTCTTAATACGAACCACCTTTGGCTTCATAGGCTTTTCAACAGCAACTTTTGGAACATATGTCTCATCTTGTTCATCGGTAGACTTTACGTTTCTTTGAACTCTCAGCACGTTTCTCAAATTTAGCCCTAGGATTGGCTAATCTCATCCCCGGCCTTTAGAATCTCATTCAGTTTCCTCCAGATCTCTTTCAGATGTAGTTGAGTATACTTCATCCTCAGTCACTGGTGTTACAACTTCCTTCTTCACAATCTTTCGCTTTTTCTTTTTCGGTATAGTAGACTCACCTTCTGAATCAGACTCAACCTTGATAAAATGTTTACCCACTGTTTTAAACTCCAAGATTAGCCTTTCTTCTTCAGCCCGGTCAGAATCACTACCATCATTTCTCCACTTATTATCAGTCGGTGCAACATAATCAGGATTCTTGAGATGTCCAAATAACCCTCTGAACTTCGGAATATCAGCTTCTTTGATCTTCTTATAAGTATCAAGCTTAGACAGATTATTGCCTATGACATGATCCAAAAATATCTTTGGTCCCTCCTTTTTGACTTTTGGAAATACTTCTTCAACAAACATCTGCACAAATCTCAGATATTGCAACCACTGTTCATCTTCGAAATTCATCTTCATATATTCTAATATCATACGGGAGAAATTGTACTTTAGGTTCAAGCACATAGCAGCCATCATACTCATCTGGTAATCTAAAATCTCCTCGTAACCACCTTTCCAATGTCCAAGGCAATGAACCATAATATGAACGAGATACTTAAATGGCCTTGACAGTGCAGTCTTCCTCAAAGCACAAAGAAGCCGTCATACTCATCTGTTCAATGTGTCTCTGTAACCCATTCTAAGCATACACCCTTTCACTATTCTTTCATCCAAATCAATTGGATCTGTTGATTCATCTCCGAGCTACAAGACTTTCCTAATCAGGGCTTCATTCACTACAATCTTCTGACCATGAACAGTGGAATGAATATCTTTACCAAAAACCTTGGCAGTACTCCAGAACTCAGTCATCATACTCTCATAAGGATCTACTGAATGTGTAATGGCCTTGTAGATTCTGGATCTCCTCAAGAATGACATGATTACTTTAAACTTTGCAGCTTTGGGATCCTCTTCATTCAGATAAGCACATATGTTGTGCTTTGGATCAGTAATATTAGCATTCTTAACCATCTGTAAACACAAACAAATTCACATGTTAATACAAGTTTCAACAATCAACGCATATGTTTGTGACCACGTATATGTATGCACTATATTCCCGTATATGTGAGTCTTAGCGTATATGTAATATATTCCCGCATATGGATCAACGTATATGTCATAATCAACGTATAAGTCTTGCATCAGTGTATACGTATGCTTAGCGTATAAGTCATATTTACCATAACATATACTCCGTATATGTATGAACATATACGGCGTATATGTCTTGTTTTTACCCAAAATCAAAATCTACAAATCTACAACATGTTGTGATTCAACACCTATTATGCAAGCATCATTTATGACTATTTATCATATATTTGAGATCAATTTTATGTAATATCAAGTTTTAACTAGTCAAAAATCTGGTTATACGAACGTATATGTTTCTTATTTCAGATCTAACCAATAAATCCCCTTATAATACAATTAAGTACTATCATAGTACCCGTAATATCGATCTAAAGATTAAACGATCATAATTAGCATCAAACACCTGATAATTCATGTCAATTTTTTTACATATACGTGATGCTTGGTACTCTTCATTCTCAGATCTGTAAACAATATCTACCTTAATGATCTGGATTGGTGTGCAAATCACCAAAACAGAAATCAGAACAGAATAACGATGAGAAAAATACACTTGATTGAATGGAAGATCAGAGAGTTTTTGAAAATTCTGGCGTATAAGTGATTACATATACGCCGTATATCTCTTATTTTTACCACTCAACATATGCGGCGTATAAGTATGAAACTTATGCGGCGCATAATATAACGCCCGTTAATTTCAGTTCAAGAGATTAAGGCTTGTAAAGTATGTATAATTCTCGGGATTTATCCGACGTGTCTCGGAAGCCTTTACGTCATCTTGGTACGTTAAACCATTTAACTTTTCTTCCATAATGCCTTATACTTCAATTTGGAGGGACTTGGATGTAACTTTTGTTTTTATATCATAAAACAAAACAAACCCTAACCCTAACTCCTACCAGCTGCGATCAGCCGAAGAACAGCCCCCCCCCCTGGCGATTTTCTTCTGTGCAGTCGTGTTTCAACCGTAAAAAACTTCAATTCAAGGTCGGTTTTATGATTCCCCATGTCTTTTACCCCTTAATTGATCATATTAACGCGCTTATTGGTCGTTAAGATTGAGTTTTGATGATAATAGTTTGCTGAAAGATTTGTATACGTTTATTGTAGGGTCTGTAAGGCGATGTTAATCCATTTTTTTTGATCGATTCTTCTTTACATGATGATCTACTTTGAGTCTAGTTTCCAGAAAGGTATAATACGTAATTTTTGAACGAGATTTGAATGGTTTTTATGAATTTATAAAATCGAGTGTCAAAGCTGATGCGGGATGACGGATTCTGGTCTGTCTTCCCGACGTCATAACCTTTTTTCGACAGGTCCAAATTTGTTGGTTACACTTCTGGAAGTTAGTATTTTGAGTTAGGAATCAAACCCAATTGGAATCGTTTAATTTGGTTTGGTAATGAATTTTATAAAAATAAAACCATTTTGTTGCGCACTGAAATAGCTGCACGTACCTTGCTGTGTTGGAGAAATTTTTATAATTTTTTTGTCCAATACAAAAATATAATAAAAATATTTTTATAAACCTATAACATTTATTAAAGTCTGGTAAAAATTTAATAATTTATTTCAAAGGTTATCCTTGGTAATTAAATGCATCTTTGCATGCTAAAATCTACACGTTTTACTCGTTATTAATCGATAAGTTCGTTTTAGGCTTAACCGGTGGATTTGGTTAGTTGAAAGGTTTTAGGGGCTGAGGTAAAGTAATTGGGTATGGGTTGGGCCTTGGGCCAAGTGTTGGGCCTTTGGCCAACGTGTTGGGCCTTGTGCCAAGTTGTTGGGCCTTGGGCCAAGTGTTGGGCCTTGGGCCAAGTTGTTGGGCCTTGGGCCAAAGTGTTGGGCTTGAACGTCCCATTAGGCAAGAGGGTTCTTACGGTCTAGTTTAATAACGCGTTGTGTATAATTTACAGTCCCTTGCTTATGATTGTGTACTTAGGGATTTCCTAGCTCGTTGCAGGTGTTCGATTGATTTCAGGTGAGTTCATGATGCCCCCTTTTAACTCTTTTTAAATTTTGGGCTAGCATGCACACCTAAGTGTTTTCTTACTTGATGAAATGTTTTAAACGATTTTATATAGGCTTGCTAGTATATGGTAGGCCTTGGAATGTTAAATATATATATATATACACACACACATTATTGCTTGGCCTATATTTGGCGATGTTGTAGTCGTTTCGACTACTGATGTTGCGTATGCCTACTTTGTGTTTGCATGCGTTGATGTTACGTGTTTGGGTTGTACGTTTGCTCGACCCTGATGTTACGTGTTTGGGTTGTACGTTTGCTTGACCCTGATGTTATTACTTGGATGATATATATGTAGGTATATAATTATAAGGATGTTTATATATATATATATATATATATATATATATATATATATATATATATATATATATATATATATATAAGGATGATTACTTATTGTTGATGATGGCCTAACTGTTTTATCACGTTTATTTGGCCTAACTTTTTTATCCCTTTTATTTTAAAACTCTTGGGATGACTATTATGATTATTATTATTGATGTTATTTATTAAAACTTGAACTCACTCAGCTCAAGGTGACTTTGTGTGCATGTTAGTGTGAGATTCAGGTTAGGAGGAGGATGCCTTATCGCTTGAACATGCACGAAGCTACTTGGACGGTGAAGGACATACGTGGATGGAAGATTTTATTATTGAACATTTTATTTTAAAAAGTTTTATAAAATATAATTAAATTGGTTTTGGGCAATATTCCCGGGATTTTGGGAACTTATTTTATTATTTATGTTTTCTGCTGAATTATACTCTGAATTGGTTATTTTAATGAAATGAATCATTTTTAAGTTTAAATATTTTTACAAGTGTTTTGAATGATTACCAACTGTGGGGTTCCCGGGGTTCGGGGCCTTACACATAACTTATGCGCCGTATAAGTTTCAATACTCATACGTTGCATAAGTATGTTCTTGAAACATCTGATCTTATGTCTTATTCACACCAATGTAATGTGACAAGTACAAATTAATGTCCTTGTTTATTAGAAGAATAACTTAATTATGCTCAGATTGTAAAATCACTATTTTAATAAGTACAACTTAATGACCTTGAGTAAAACAGATAGACATTTTGATCTTTTGATTTTGGATTTGATAAAACTTGTTAAAATTTGTTCTCCAAAGAAACAAATTTTTTCGAGTTTGAGTAGGGAATCATATTGATCAAATTACCCTTCCAACACAGTTTTATTTTCAAAAAATAAAATCTTTTTGGTTTTTCAATAGAAACAAATGTCAGATGACAATTAACAAATCAATACAAAAATCACATATTTTTGTGAGTTTCAGCAGGGAATCATATTGACCAAATTGCCCTTCCAACACAGTTTTATTTTCATCATTTATTATGACTGGTGTTAAGTCAGTCATTGGTATTGTTGTCCAACTAAACTTTTTAAACAAATGATTCAGAAATTTCTGTGATACATTTAATTGGTTCAATTAAGCACAAGATATCAGGATTTATCAGTTCTAATCTTGATTTAGGCCTAATTTGATTTTTACATAGTTACTCCAACTTGACTTAAACCTTAGAATCAAAAGATAAAAAGACTTTTAGTTTAAGCAAATCAGTTAATAATCTCCACTTTAAGACATACCCCCGTTACCAAGCAATACCCTAAGGTCCTTTACCATGTACGAGTATGCATGATTTCATCTGTCGGCATGCAAACGTTGTGTCCCTTCTGGTCCATTTCTTAATGGTAATAAGACGCGAGCAAGGGGACAACGTGTGTCTAACAGCGGATTTTGATTAAGTCAGTAATGAGTTTATTACATAAGTACTTTTGCGATCAAGTTTAATGACTTATAAAGCAGCTTAATCTGCGGGTTTGTTTTTTAAATCTTGTTTAAATATTCATCGAAATGAAAACCCAGATGATAAACCGTATAAAGGCTCGATGGATCCAGGAACCTTAAAGCATCCCATCAATACAGGATTTAAGGCTATAAAACCATACATCATTGAAGCGTTAACCACTTACTGATAGCTATGTTTTAACAAATTTAAACAATCATTCTGATTAAAAGGCTTGAGTTTGACCAGCTATTACATTTCTGCCATCATTATAAAAACTTTTGTTAGAAACTAACACCCCATCAATTTCGCAATCTTAAGTTTATATCACTTAATTTTCCCTACTTATTTGTTTTAAAAGCCTACCGATGCACAAATACAATTAAGCACACGGACTTTTCTTGCCTACTTTTAACTAGATTTGGGACCAGATGACCAATGTACTATCATCTTTCCGTTTTGCTTCAAAGACTCATTTTCAGAGAAGCAACATTTTTTAATGTTTTTGACATTTTTGAATTTTTACTGTTTTTGGCTTTTTAAAAATTTTCAATGTTTTTGGTTTTTCTTGAAATTTTCTCCCCCAAAAATCAAAAACTATATGAAAAACTATTTACAAAAGTAAATTTGACTCTGATGTTCAGGACACAAGGTATCTGACCCATCGACTATCTCGGTAACCCTCCTTTCAACACCGTCCAAAACTTTTAAACCATTTAGCTTTAATAACTAATGAAATCTTGACTTATCAAAAGCTTTGGTGAAAAGATCTGATTTTTGTTCAACGGTGTGAATTTTATCTATAGTAATCAACTTCTTTTCCTAGCAATCATGAATAAAGTGATACCGTATCTCTATATGCTTAGTTTTAGAGTGTTTTACCGGATTCTTAGTTATTGATATAGCTGCATTATTATCTATGAATATAGGGGTAGTAAGAAAATTCAAACCGTTGTCCGGCATCTGTTGTTGTATCCAAAGAACCTGAGAGCAGCAACTGGAGGCAGCTACGTACTCAGCTTTACAGGTAGACAACGAAACCGTGGTATGTTTCTTGCATTGCCATGTGCCAAGTCGCTTACCGAAGAACTGACACCCTGCCATCGTAGATTTGGCATTCAGATTACAGCTTCCATAATCCAAATCTGAGTATGCCCTCAGTACAAACTCATTATCCTTTGGATACCAGAGACCGACCCCTAGACATCCCTTGAGATAACGTAGTATTCTCTTGACGATCATGAGATGTGAGACATTCGGATTTGATTGATATCGGGTGCACAAACATGTACAATACATGATGTCTGGCCGAGAAGCAGTAAGATACATCAATGAGCTTATCATGGATCGGTATAACGTTTGATCAACCTTTTCCACGTTGGGATCAGGACCAATACCATGATTCAATGGTAGAGGAGTGCTGATTGCCGATAAATCAAACATGTTTTACTTCGTCAATATGTCATTGACATACTTTGTCTGATGGATAAAGATAACATCTGACAACTGTTCTACTTGAAGTTCAAGAAAGAATTTCATCTCCCCCATGGCACTCATTTCAAATTTCTTCTTCATTACTTCTTCAAACTGCTTGCACAGAACATCGTTTGTCGACCCAAAGATGATATCATCAACATATATTTGCACGATCAGTAGATGTCCATCAACAACTTTAGTAAAAGCGTACAGTCGACGGTTCCTCTGATAAACCCGTTGTTCAGAAAATGTTGGGACAACGTCTCATACAAGGCTCTCGGAGCCTGATGGAGACTTAAAGGGCTTTATCAAGTAAGTACACTTTGTCTTTGGATATTGGATCGACAAACCCTGGTGGTTGTCCCACGTAGACTTCTTCACTAATCTTCCAATTAAGGAATGCCGACTTCACATCCAACTGATAAAGTTTAAAACCCTTCCACAAAGCAAATGCTAGAAAGATCTGTATAACTTCTAGCCTTGCAACTGGTGCATAAACCTCGTTGTAGTCGATACCTTCCCTCTGATTAAATCCCAACACAACAAGTCTTGCCTATTTTCTGACAATAATTGCATTTTCATCCCTTTTGCACTTGAACAACCACTTGTGTTAATCCACTTTTTATCTTCAGTTAAGTCAACCAATTTCCAGACCCCGAGCTTTTCAAATTGCATAAGCTCCTCTTGCATGGCATTCACCCAGCTTTCTTCTGTTAGGGCCTCTTTATACGTTTTTAGCTCAACCTGAGAAATACATCATTTAAATGAGAATTGATTTTGTAAAGGAGAAACTTTAGAGTAAAATGTCAGGACTGTGAGTCGGGTGAAACCTAAGAAAAGTTGACAAGAACGCAACGACTCTGTAACCCAAAGGCCTATTGAATATCCCGGCGGAATCAGGATATCCAACAAGTGGGAACGAATGTATGATATAGCGAACACGAAACGATAATGAATAATCAATAAGAACACAATTAAAGATAAATATTCACTGCATTTAATATATCATTTAATACAACAGTGAAAGAAATGTCTAGGGTTTCGTGTATGACAGCGGCGGCGGCTGTATGTAACACCCGTTAATTTTTGGTTTAAAGATTTAAAATTTGTAAAGTATGTATATCTCTCGAGACTTAGCCGGCATTCCTCGGGAACCTTCTCGTCATCCCGGTACGTTAAATCATTTAAACTTTCCCTCAAGCTCCTATATCTTTCCAACTCTAAGGGCTAAAGTGTAACATTTTTAATTATAACACAAAACCCTAGCTCACCCCTCTCCTTTCTACGATCGGCACACCAGCAGCCTCCCCTACCTGCGATTTTCCTTTTTCCAGCCATCATTAGGGTCTAAAACTTCAATTCAATATTAGTTTTATGTTTCCCCAAGTCTTTTACTCCTTAATTGATCATATTAACGCGCTTATTGGTTGTTAGGGTTGAGTTTTGGTTATAACGAGTTCTAACAGATTCGTACTCGTTTATTGTTCGGTCTGTAACTCAATGAAAATATATTTTATTTGATCGATTCTTATTCTATAATGTTCTAATTTGAGTCTAGTTTCCAGAAAGGTATAATTTGTAATTTTTGGACAAGAATTGAATGGTTTTTATGATTTTATAAGATCAAGTGTCAAAGCTGATGCGGGATGACGGATTCTGGTCTGTCTTCCCGACATCATAACTCTTTTTTGACAAGTTCAAATTGGTTGGTTCCACTTCTGGAAGTTAATATTTTGAGTTTGGAAACAAACCCAATTAGAATCGTTTAATTTGGCTCGGTAATTATTTTTATAAAAATAAAATCATTTTGTTACGTACTAAAATAGCTGCACATACCTTTCTGTGTTGTAAGAATTTTTATGATTTTTTTGTCCACTAGAAAAATTTAATAAAAATATTTTTATAAACCTAAGAAATTTATTAAAATCTGGTAAAAATTTAATAATTTATTTCAAAGGTTATCCTAAGTGATTAAATGCATATTCGCATTTAATTGTTATTGATCGATAAGTTCGTTTTAGCAGATTGTAGCCAAGTAAATCTGCTACAATCTGCACGTTTTACCTTTCTGTGTTGGAGGAACTTATCGATCAATAACAAGTAAATCTGCTACAATCTGCACGTTTTACTTGTTATTGATCGATAAGTTCGTTTTAGGCTTAACCGGTGGATGTCCAATTGTGACCGTGTCGGGGCTGTTTGAAGTGAGTTTTTGCACCAACATCTTCCTAGGTATGTCTAGTATTACATACTTTATAATCGTGTCCATTGGTGTTCGTTTGATTGGTCAACTTGTTGTAGATTGAAAACTAGTTTTCGGTTGTCTAGAATAGTGTTTAGTTGCGTTTAACGCGAGTGTTGAAGTAATTAACGACCAATTCAGCTTGGGTGACTTCGGTTCGGTTTAGGGACTGTTGGAAAATGAATTTTATGGGTATTGGGGCTGAATTGGTTGCCGATTATTCAAACGGGTCGGTACAACGCGCATTCGCGTTTATTGATTAGTTGGTGCGCTATGTTTCGAGTTACCGATTTGACTCGTGTAGTGTCATGTGGACTTGTTGGCTGTGAAATTATCATAACGGGTCCACACAGCGCTGAGTTGGATGTTAATTGCCTAAACAACTCTTAAACGCACATGATAGTCCCCCCTAGTGCTTCCAGGGGTAAATTGGGAATTCTTTATTCTTGGGAGTATCTAAGGGTTTTTTTGGCGTATACAAGGCCTTGGGGGCTGTTATAATTGAACTTATTGAGGTCGAGGCTTTAGGTGACTCGAACCATGTTAGAACGCCTCATAGGATAAACGAGTCCTTTCGGTGTCGTTTGTATTTTTTGTTTGAAATCCGACAGGCTTTTGAGTTGTGGGAGTGCTTAAGGGTCGTCTAGCTCGTTGTGATTCTGTGCCTCGTGTCAGGTGAGTTCATGATGCCACTTTTAACTATTTTTATATTTTGGGCTAGCATAATCACCGGATTTCAATTTTACCCGATTTTGCTCATTTAAACTATTTGGATGGCATTACATAGCCTTATTTATATTTGTGGATTTATGAAACTATGTGTGAATTATATTTTATGCCTTAGGATATTTTAGACTCGTTTATGGTCTTATATTCCTTAAGGTTATATATTTATATTTTTTGGTCTAGGCTCGAGGATACTATTAGGCCTAGTATTAGTTTCTAGATTATCCATTATTTTTGGATTGAATGTGATGATATGGGTGGGTTGAATGTTTGAATTTGATATTGGTAAGTGTGTATGTGAATGTGTATGTGTAGGTAAACTGTGACTGGGTCAAATATATTACTCGGGGAAGACTCGGGGTGAGGAGGCCCGTGTTGCATGTTTATGTCCTGGCGGGTCAAATATATTACTTGGGGATGACCCGGGGTAAGGAGGCCCGTCGTTCTGCTAAACCGTGGTAGGGTCAAATATATTACTTGGGGAAGACCCGGGGTGAGGAGGCCCGTATCACGTGTTTAGGTATGCTAAACCCTGACCGAGTCAAATATATTACTTGGGGATGACCCGGGGTGAGGAGACTCGCGTTGCGTCATTTTTGGTTTTGTTAAACCGCGACCGGGTCAAATATATTACTCGGGGAAGACCCGGGGTGAGGAGGCCCATGTTGCGTGTTTGATCAAGAAAAAATACTTATTATTTTATTCATTTATGATTCGATTAAGAAGAGTTATTTATGATTTTATTGACTTATGATTTGACAAAGGAATGTTATTTATCTATTTACTTATGATTTTCTCCTACATGTTATACCTATGGAGTTAAATTATTTAATGGATGTTACTTATTGAAAACTTGAACTCATTCAGCTCAAGCTGACTTTGTGTGTATGTTAGATTGACTTTCAGGTTGAGGAGTGGGATTACCACTTGGACGTGCTAGAGACTACTCGGACGGTTGAAGGCATATCAAGTCGAAGAATTGATAACACAGACTGTTTCTTTTAATTTATTACTATAAGCATTTAAATTTTGGTTTTGGGCACTCTTCCCGGTTTTTGGGGATTTTGATGTTTATCATTCCTCTGTTTATTACTCTGAACTGATTTTAATAAGATGAACATGTTTGGTTTTAAAATTTTATGAGTTTTTGGATATGATTACCAACTATAGGATTCTCGAGGTTCGGGGTCTTACACTGTACGAGGAAACAAATAGAATATTCGTTTGAAATGTTTCTCGTATTGTGTGCATCGTTATTCGTGCCATAAATGGAAATCTAGGAGCCTATTTATAGACCTTGACATTCCTTATAGAAGTTTCTACTCATTACATAATGAAAGACAAAATAAATAAAAGTGTTGAGTCCTCGAGCAAGGTAACAATCTTGCTCGAGCAGACTCACTACGCTAGGTATGCTTGATGCATGTCCTCGAGCACGCTTTACTTAGAATATCTTCAGCGAAGATATTCTTTTCCAGCAAGCTTCAATCCTCTTAACCAATCCTTACTTTGCTCGAACTAATCCATTAAGCAAGCTCTTTCTTCTTGATGTCTTCAGTCTTGTCCTTAGACATATTGAGCAATCTTTAGCATGCTCGGATGTAAATCTTGCTCGGGGAACTGAACTTTGCTCGAAGTCCCTGCTTTGATCACATGACATCCTCTTATTACATCCATGCTTGTCCCCATGTGCTCGACCATCCTGTGCTTGTAACACTTGGTTAAAACTTTTATGATCAAACTGTTTGCTCGATTGGCAATCCATGCTCGATGGAAGAATACTCTTTCTCGTTGAAGTGTAGCTTGCTCTAAGCTTTAACACTTAGATGAATTAACCATTTAAGGCTCTGAAGACCTTGCTCGAAGCAGTAAAACCATGCTTGATCGTCTAGGCTTGCTCGAAGTCCATACTTAGCCATTTTCTAAGGAGGTTGAGAAGATTCCGATCTTCCTTATAGAAAATCCGACCCAACAATCTCCCCCTAGATTGGAACAAGCTCAGATGCACCAAAACAGACCTGCATAGAGTTACACATGTATCAGACATCAAAGATATATCATTCAAGAACATGTCATTTCATTACATAAATAGGAATTCTGCCTCTTGGGCATTACACATTAAAATTTTTACATCAAAATATAATTTAAACAAAATTACAAAGACAAATAGAAATCAAATAATCATCATTGTCTTTTCTGCTATCTCCTCCTCCTGCTCCTTGTGTCAGATTTTTTTTTCTTCTGTTTGCCAAGGGCTGCTTTTTGTTTAATCATATCAAGCTCCAAAGCGTCAGAGAAGTCAATTGGAAACTCAACATCTATTATGTCTTGGTTATACCCGATTCATTCCTTAAGGAGATAGAGTCGTTGTGCTGGTTGTAGGTGACGAAAGTAATTCTTCCATTATGCTGCACCACTGAATTTGGTTCTCGCATCTCCTCCCTCATAGCCAAGCAACACTTTAACGTCTTTCTCTTTCCATGCTGCCAGCTTTTGTTTTTCTTTTTCTTTTCTTTTATCCCTCTCTGCTTGACTCCGTATCTCTCTCCTCCTTTGGTTCAGAAATGGGAAGCCCTTTTCTTCTTGTTCTTTAATAAATTTGGAGAGATCGTTTCTTTGTTGCTCGGCCAATGGTCTTCTGTCTTGATTATCAAATAGATCCAAGGTAACCATCTTCTTTAATTGTTCTTTTGAAAAGTTTCTCAGATCATCTCTAAAAATGATAAGAGTTTCTTCCTTGTCTTCAATAACAACCCTCAAGGTCTTTGATCTTTTATCTTAGTAGAGATGTGTGGGCAAATTCAGATTTCGTGTTGGTTCAGGCCTCACAATCTCAGACCTTGGGGTTCGACTCGAGCTTCCTTGAGTATTTGTCTTTATTTGATGTAGCCCAACCTCATCATAGCATTGTCTGATTGTCTCAGCTGTTTGTACCAGTAACCTTGACATTTTTGCCCCCCTTTTATGAAGAGCACTCATCATTTCTGCTCTGACTTCTTCCTTTGCTTAGCTTCTTGCAGTCTTCTTTGGGTTTCCAAACACAATTTCTGCTCTATATGGTATATATCAATTATATGTTCATGAGGCATGTTTTGAAATTGTTCTTCAGTCATCCCTTTCTCTATCACTATCTCCTTCAATGGTTTTACCCTTTGAGGGTCTTCAAACCATCTTTTGACTTCCTCTTCTTTCTTCCTTGCTTCCTCTCTCTCCTTCTCTATTCTCATTCTTAACTCTTGTTGTCTCACATATTCTTCCTGGCTCTTCTTATCTTTGTGAGAATCTTTTACCAATTGAATTTTTCTTTTCAGTTCTTCAAGAGCCAGATCTATCAAGGACTCGTAGCTGTAGCCATGTAGTTGAAGAAACTTTATGTTTTTATGTTTTGCCTTTAGTGTTTCATATTCTGTTTCATCGCTGGCTTTCTTTTCAATTCTCCTTTTGCTACTGTCAGACTCTTTCAACACTTTCTCTACCTTTTCCTTCTTCTTAGTCACCTTTTCCATAAAATCTTAAATATCATCCACAAGAGCATTTTTGTAAATTCTGTCAATTGTGTCAAAGGATTGCAAGTTTAGGAATGCAGGTTTGTGTTCGGCTTTTAACAACAAATCTCCTTTTGATTTCCTTTTTCTCCACCCTTAAGCCTCTTTGGCTATTTCTTCTTTTGATAGCCTCTCAAGATATCTCAAGTCATACTCCAAGCTTATTAGATAGTCTCTATCTTCATTTTCATCCTTCAAACCTCCTTCATCTTCTTTATCCAGATCAATTGTTTCATCAAGGTCGTGAAGTGCTCCAAGCATTGGCTCTTCAACGTTTACGGATTGAGCCTTTTTGATTTCTTCAAGTTTAGCCAGTCTTCTCTTGTACACCATTACTTTCACAGATTTTTGTCTCTTGGATCTTGGTGTTTCAAACTCAGCCTTTTCTTTTCGTTTCAGTGATTCGCTCACGTCAGGCTCTGGTTCAGATGGTTCGGATGGTTCAGAAATGGTAGTTTTTTTCACTTGAATATCTGGTTCTTCAACTGGAATTTCTTCAACAATCGGTTCGGAGGACTTGGGTTCTTCATCAATGATTTCTTCTGTTATTGGCTCCTTTTCATAAGTATCTTCAACTTCTTCAGTAACTTCATTGACAACAGGTTCAGTGATTTCAACTGGTTCTTCAACCACTAGTTGTCTTTCTTTGCTCATGTTAATAAAATCTCTTTGTGCCTTTCTAACAGCCATTACTATCTCAGGATGATGCCCTTCTGGCTTGTTCAGAATGTCTATCAGATCTTTCATTATAACCAGTTTCACCATTGTGCTGGCAGATATTTCAATAGTTTCATCCTCTTCTTAATTAACTGGCCTTAGACAAAGTTCTTGTTCTCTATCAGTCTCAACTTCTGGATTTGTAGTTTCAGTTTCAATTATCATTGGTTCAGATATGATTGGCTGAGATTGTGTGGGTTCAGGTTCAGCTTGCACAACTTCAGTTTGCATGGGCTCTTCAGGCTCAGTTACCAATGGCTCATCAGTTTGTGTATGCTCTTGATCATCAACATTTTGTTATGCTTTTAGAGCTTCCAGTGTAGCCTTGATAGCATCATCTGCCTCCTTCCTCAGTTGCTCATTCTCCTCTTCTTTTTCTTTCATTTTGATTAGTGCTTTAAGCACTTCTTGAGGAATTCCATCATCTTCTTCTTGAGCCTTTTGATTTAATGTATTTAGATCTTCATTCGTTAGTCTCATGGTTGTTTTAACTGATTCCACTTCAGCTATGTCTGGATCAACAACATTATCTTTCAAGAGTATATCATCACCAGATTTATCTTCATGGGTTGGAACGGGTTGAAGGTCTTTTTTAGATAGAGCCACCCGTTTTCCTTTTATTTTTTGTTGGGCTATTTGCTCAGGGGTCTCTTCTTCTACTTCTTTCTCCTTCTCTCCTACCTCCTCCTCATCATCAGAATATCCATCCTCATATTCTTGATTTATCATGTTAAGTGCATTTGATGTTCTAACTTCTGTAGCCTCTTCATCAGAGCTGGCATATAATTCTTCAATTATCTTTAATCCCTCTGCATCTTCACATTCACTTTTCTGCCCCTGTTTTGGTGCATTTGAGGTCTTCTTAACCTCAGAATACCCCTCTAGGGTTCGAATCCTCAATAACGCTTCATTCAATGAAGCCTCCAAAGCTTTGTTTCTTAATTCCAAAACCGCATTCTTTTACTTCAGCATAATATTTTCAAACTCAAGGTTTGCATTTTCAACTATGACATCATAAAGATTTAGGCTAGAAGGTGGAGTTTCTTGAGTGGGCTTTGGGACAGGTTCAGAGAAGGATTCAGAATCAGCTGTTTCTGGAGATGGTACTTTATAATGCTCAGGGTCTGTAGGAAAGGATTGAGTAGGTTGAGCTATGCTAGCAGCAGGTTGGTTATGTACTGGGGAGGATGGTGGGGTTGGAAGATGTGTATCTTGATCAGTTTGGGCAGGTTGCGAAATACGTGTGGTAATGATAGGTACAGTAAGTGGTGATGTTGGTTGTGAAGGGATATGTGTATCATGAATAGGTTCACTGTCAGATAAGGCTGGGTCAGTGGTGGCAGGTGAAGAAGGATCGTCGTCATTAGCATCATTAACTTCAATAGATTCTGTGTCATCATTGTATATCTCAGGAGGTGGTGAATCTGGTGGAGTTATCCTATTAATGGTATCAGCAACATTTGATATAACATTTGCTACAAACACATCGTCGTCCATAGGCTCAGTAGCTTTGTTGCTTGGACCCTCAACCAGTTCATCAGTTTCTTCATTTACCTCCAACTCAGCATCATCTCCTCCATGAGTAATATGTTCAATACAGGCACATCACCCACAACAACTTCTTGTGTATAATCATTAATACCCACAACAACTTCTTGTGTATCATCATTAATACCCACAACCACGATATTATCACCATATGGACCATTTTCCCCTTCATCATTCTGATCACTATCACCAACATCATCATCTACATCATCATCCTCTTCATCATCACTATTACCAAGAGTTCTAGGCACATCAATAGCACCAAGAGCTGGCACAAGCAGCCATGGGAGAACATCTCAATCATCATTATCTTCAAACTTGCTCTTTGCATCTTTCATTCGCTTACAGATGTTAAGATCTTGTAATCTCAAAATCTATCCTGTTCTTTGAAGATTCGGTAATAATTTGTTAATCAAAATCTTCAGAAATCGAGGATACATTAGAAACCTCTGATTTACTTCCTTTTCACCGTTTGACACCAATCCTTGAAAATGAATCTTGATATATTGAAAGGCTGCTGGTATAGAATCACCACAGTGAGAGTACCAAGCTCTCTGCTTAGTAGTGTCCAAGTCCCTCTCCTTGGAAATACGGACCGGATGACATGATGGACCAGAAAACGGTATATCAAAACTTCCTTTTTGGAACTGTCCCTCCTTTACACCTCCTTGGTAACCCATAGTCTCTTGAGAGACTCTTAATAATCTTGGAACTAAGTAGGATGGTTGAGCATCAAAATTGTCATTCAAGTCCAATTCAGCTCTTATTGAGGCTTCTTTAATCTCAACATCAGATTTAGGATAGAGGCCTCAATCCTCTTCCCGTTAACGTCATTGACATAAGTAGTTGACCCCCAAAAATCCGAGATATGGTTCCTGTAAATTGTGGGGCTGTCGGTAAGAGCTACTCTTAAGATGGAGTTTCTTAGAAAAGTGATCATGTGTTCCAACTCTCTGTTATCGTCATCAAGCTCTAACTGAGCGCACATATTGTGCCTCTTCTCGAATTTTAAGGCCACCATTTTAGCAAAATAAGAAAATATGTCAGTACACAAAGTTGCAGAGCTAACATTCGAGTATAGTTAGATGATAATAGCTTCCTCAATAACCTGTTCCGTAGTAATATGCGTACCTGCAAAAACAAGTAAACAATTAGTCTGTAAATCAATTAGAAACCCTAATTTCGAAATCGGTGTGACGATTATTGAATAATGATATCTTACCGAAGTCGAAACAGAGCTAATGGCTGTATTCGAAGTATAATCGAGCAAGTAAAGGAGTATTTGAGCAAGCAGGGAAAAGCACGAGCAAGAGGGGTTTGCGTGTAGGTTTAAGAGAAAGAAGAAGAAATGTGTGAAAAAGTTTCTAAGTCCCCCTTTTATACATAACGTTTGGTTGGTACAATTCCTCCTTTTGTCGTCTAGTGCATGACAGTTTTCATTTAATTCAAATTTAATGTTCCTCCCTTGCTCGATCATACAGCTAAATGAACAGCTGTCTCCCACTCTACTCAAGTACATGTTACAACCCTTGCTCGACGTACTTGGAATATAATGCTCTTGAGCACTAGTATACTCGAGGTAGCGTGCTCGAATAGACTTGTGCTCAATGCCTTAGCCAAATGTTTAATGATCATAAGATTACTTGCTCGAGTATTGGGTCATACTCGAGAGGTAGTGTGCTCGAAAGTACTTGACAAACTTTACTCAAACATGTATACCTAAGACGCACCAGTAATCTAACCCTACTCTACTATGAATCATGCTCTAGACACTTAGAAATCTATCATGACCATAACATATGCTCGAGAGACACTCTTAGTAGTGTTGTAACACTTGCTCGACCCACTTAGTTTGCTACAGCTCAATGTGCTCGATGTACCCTTATGCTCGAAAGCCTTAGCAGATTGAATCCTAGATTGAATCCTTCCTATGCCTGTACTCGAACACATATCCTAAGGGGCTAGCATACAAGTTTGCTCGAACTTCTTAACAAATTGATCCATTAAGTTCCTAAGCTCGAACCCTCATACCTAAGTGTCTAGCACACTTCTATGCTCGAACCACTCAAATGTTTCCTTAATCATTTCTTTGTGCTCGAAGACATAGGTCTGACAATTTATCATGCAATCATGATCGAAACACATAACATCAATTTACATATCATAGCAGTTGCTCGAAAGTAAGATGCATGCTCGAAACTCATAGATGAGTCATACAAGTCATAGAGTATACTCGACACAATGTTATAACACAAGCAAGCAAAATTTCTTTGCTCGAAACACTTAATTGATTTTCAGTTCAGTTTTTGAAATCACAAATCTTATGCCACAAAGTCTGGATATGATTACTCATGTCCTCTACTAAAAATGCAATTTTGCATAGAAGATAATCATTTCAGATCAATGAGCTGACTTAAGCAGTTAGTTTAAGGTGAAATAAGAGATCAAATTTCAGTTGAATATTCTTTTCAAAACATTTTCATAGAAAGATCTCAACATGGGATCAGATTGTTTAAAAGCTTTCACACCATATCATAGTAAGCCTTATTCCAATTTAAGTCAGGTTGACAGTAAGTAATTGCACTTAGCATGATTATCATGACATTTGTGATATACTTAAAGTTCAATTAAAGCTTAAGTGTAGAATGGCTACATTTTGGATTTCAGGTTGTTCCTTATCTCTTCTCAAAGCTTATTTAGCTTTCTCCAATCACCTCAATTTGACTTCAACCCCCTGATGCCTTGGTCAAAATTTGTTTTTATAAGCAGTTTATTTAGTAACTTATATATAGATATCAGACTATAAGGTTGAACGTTGGACTTACATGCCATCTGGACTTACAAGCCTTACATTCAGGGTGGACTTATTTGGATGCCCCACCCCTGTAGTTCCCTTAGTGCCCCTTAAGTCATGTTACATTATTTGATATACTATATTGAGGCAAATTTTTTTTTGTATTTTTCCTCTTTCTTTTTCTTTTTGATAAGCTTTTAATTATTTATACTTTTATATCTGCTCGGATATTAAATGATTTTGTGACCAAAATACCAACAGGCTAGTGTATGATTGGATAATTACCTTTCTGCCTATCATTCGGAGAGACATGCAAGGAAACATACCTTGGTCTTCAAATGAATCACCACATCATACTTAGCATTCTCATTATGTTTGTATCACACTTGTCACTGCACTCATGAAAAGATACTCAAAACAAGTTGACAATTTTCTGAACAGAAATTCTTTAAGCCTATATTCCATGGGTTAGAGATTTTAAGCAATATACTATAATTTCCCAAAGGTTGGATACTATTTCTATCCAAAATTCTTTAAGCTTCTATAAAGCTTATAACTGAATAATCTTATCATATCTCTTATGAGATCACCAAAAACAGTGCTGCTTAGTTAAAAAAAATATTTCACAGTTTCAAAAACAATTTCTTTTGAAGAATTCATTTTAAGGATTGATTATGGAAATAGTGATATAAGTTAAGCACAATCAACAAGAACACACATAAACAATGTGAAGCACATTCATTCAGACAGCATAGAACGTTAAAATAACACATAAGTTTGTCGAGCATGCTCAAAAATTCATCCAGCATACTCGAAAGTCTATCGAGCAACCTGAAAAACTATCATTCCAGTGCATGTGCTCGAAAGACTTAACTGTGTGCTCGAGCAGTAGACTTGTCCTTGTAATACTTGGAAAGTTTTCCAGAACACATGTCCATGCTCGACAGACAATAACACATCATTTGTGCTCGAAATACTTAAGATATCTCAAGTATGGTTTGTTTGTACTCGAAGAATATCAAACACACCATCAAACACAGAATCATGGTTGAAATACTTGAAAGTTTTTCAAGGCAAGAGACTATGCTCGAGCAACTGAGTTATGACATTTGTGCTTGAAGGACTTATAAAAGTCTTACAAGTACCACTGCTTGTGCTCGAGGAGCATCAAGCACAGAGTCATGCTCAATGTACTTAAATCCATAAAAATACATCATTCAGGCACAGATCAAAGTACTGAAAGCTATAATTAACAATTGCAACACATATTTCATACAACAACAGTCACATACATGATTCATGCAATTTAGAATGATCAGTTAAGCATAGCAAATCATCATGCAAACATTCAAAGTGAGTAAAAAAGATAATCAGTAAGCACCTCACTCAAGCACACATCATTAATCAAACTTCATCAGCATTTATCATTCCTAGGCATTTTAACAGAAAATGAAACCTGTTTTTATCTAAAGATTTGGTGAATAAATCAGCCAGATTATCAGATGTATCTACCATTTTCATTTCTAAGCCTTTTTCTTGACAGTCCCTAATGAAATGTTGTCTAATTTCAATGTTCTTAGTCTTAGAATGTTGGACTGGATTCTTAAAAATGAACATAGTAGCAGTATTATCAATTATAATAGAAGTAAGTAAGAAATTCAGACCATAATCCAGCAGTTGATTCTGAATCCATAGAACCTGTGTACAGCAGGCAGAAGCAGCAATGTATTCAGCTTAAGCAGTAGAGATGGACACTGTAGTCTGCTTCATGCATTGCCAAGACACCAGCCTGTTCCCTATAAACTGGCATCCTCCTGAAATTGATTTTCTACTCATGTTGCAACCATCATAGTCACTATCTGTGTAGGCTATCAAGTCAAAGGAAGGGTTCTTTGGATACCAAATCCCCAAATCTGGTTTTCCTTTTAGATATCTGAGGATCCTCTTAACTGCTAGCATATGTGAGACCTTTGGGTTAGCTTGAAATATGGCACAGACACACAGAGCAAACATAATATCTGGCCTAGAAGCTATAAGATACATCAGTGATCCTATCTTGGCCCTATATTCATGCTAGTCCACCGCCTCCCCCTCTCATCAGGTACCATTTTCTCATGTGTGTCCTTTGGTGTGGACGCTGTCTTGAAGTCTTGGCACTTGAACTTGTTAAGAATCTCTTTTACATACTTTGATTGATTAATGAAAATTCCATTAGCTTTCTGTTGCACCTGAAGTCCAAGAAAGAAATTCATTTCCCCCATTGAGCTCATCTTGTACTTGGATTTCATCACTTGCTCAAACTCCTTGCACATTTGTTCATTTGTAGAGCCAAAGATATGTCATCCACATACACTTGCAACAGCAGTAGATCTTTGTTCCATATTTTGTAGAACAGGGTCTTATTAATAGCTCCTCTGCATAAACCATTGTCCAACAAATGGGTTGACAACTCATCATACCATGCCCTTGGTGCTTGACGCAGTCCATACAATGCTTTGCTGAGTTTGTAGAACTTGTTGGGATGAACTGGATCTTCAAATCCTAGAGGTTGAGTGACATAAACTTCTTCATCAATATTTCCATTTAAGAATGCAGACTTCACATCAAGTTGATAGACTTTAATATTCATAGATGCTGCATATGCCATAAAGATCTTGATAGCCTCTAGTCTTGCAACTGGAGCAAAAACTTCTTCAAAGTTCACTCCCTCTTCTTGGAAGCATCCTAGATCTACCAATCTTGCTTTGTTTTTGATCACTATTCCTCTCTCTTATTTCTTGTTTCTAAACACCCATTTGGTTCCAATAGCATACCTGCCTCTAGGCTTGTCAACTAAGTCCCATACATGTAAGTCTCTGAATTGAGCTAACTCTTCCTGCATAGCTTCTACCCAGCTGTTGTTCTTTAAAGCAAGCATACAGGCAGATGTTTGCTTTTTCAGAAGAGCTTCTAGTCACTCTCTCATGCAAGTCTCCTATGATATTCTCTGTAGGGTGATTTCGTTTAACAGAGATAGTATGCACAAATTGTTGTGTAGACACTTCTATCTCAAGATTGGTCATATTGAACTCAGCAGTTTCACTTTCAATTCTTTCATGACTTTCACCAGCTTCTTGATGTTGATTAATTTTAGATGAAACCTGTCTTCAAATAGATTTGTCCCTTCAGGCTGAACATGTTGTTGACTTTGAATTGGTTCACTCTCCACATCACCAGGACCTTCATTAGAAACTTCAACTACAGCATCTTGTCCATTCATTTCAATTTAAGCCGCTCCTTGGTTGCTTCTCTCAAAGTTAAATCCATTTGGTTCAGGAGCAACATATGACCATAGCTTGTCCAGATCAACTTGGTTTTGTTTTCCTATATATAGAAAGCTGGTGTACATGCTGTCATCCATATCTTCATTATAAATTTTGAAAGACATGATCATCTTCTCCAAGTTAAATAGCCATTTGGGACCTTCAACATTGTTAAAGTGGTTTTCATTGAAAATTATATCTGATGACTCAATGACCACCATGTGCTCCTTCACATAGACTCTGTAAGACTTTAAATGAGATGAGTATCCCACAAAGAAACATTCCAGGGATTTTGATTGGAATATGTTCAGATAATCCTTTGTATTCAATAGTGAGCATTTGCATCCAAAAGGCTTTAAGAACTTCACATAAGGCTTTCTTTTGAAGATAACCTCATATGGAGTCTTATTTTGAGCCTTGTTTAGAAGAACCCGGTTCTACACATAACATGCAGTGTTGATTGCTTCTGCCCAGAAAGTGACTAGCAGATTTGCATCAACAATCATGGTTCTTGCAGTTTCAATTAGCGTTCTGTTTCTTGTTTCTACAACACCATTTTGCTCAGGAGTTCTAGGTGCACTATATTGTTGAAATATCCTATCAGAAGTACAAAATTCTTCCATTATTCATTCTTGAATTCTATCCCATTGTCACTTCTAATGACATTCACCTTCCTTTCAAGCTGATTTTCCATTTTCAGCACATAGGTTCTGATCAATTCTGGGGTTTCATCTTTGCTGCCCATAAAGTATACCCAAGTATATCTTGAGTAATCATGTGTGATCACTAAGCAATATCTCTTCTTTCCAACACTTGGAACACTTACTGGACCAAACAGATCCATATGTGGTAATTCCAAGACCTCATCAATGGTATTTATCACTTTGCTCTTATGTGAGGATTTATGTTGTTTCCTTTTGAGGAAAGATGTGCATTTTTCATCAAGCTTGAATTCTCTTGTGAGAAGGCCAACAACATCTTCACCTTTCACTAGCTTGTTCATGTTCTTCAAGTTGACATGACACATCTTCCTATGCAACAGTTTGGTCTCATTTTCAGTGGCTTTGGAAACAAAGCATGAACCACCTCTAGATGTAGAAGTATTCATTCTCCGTTCATAGAGGTTGCCATTTCTTGGAGCCATCATCATGATCATCTCAATTGGAATCACAAACTCAAACTTCAGAATTAGGCAGTGTTCATCATTGAAGGCCACCTTGTATCCTTTGTCACAAACTTGAGAAATGCTGAGTATATTGTATTATAGTCCTTCAACATGCAGCACATTCTCAAAGGATACATTGCCATTGGTAAGTGTTCCTCTTCCAATAATCTTCCCTCCATTTTCATCACTCCCAAAAGCAACTGGCCCTTCATACTTTCTTTAATAATTGATAAGGGCACTCTTGTCACAGGTCATGTGCCTGCAACATCCACTGTCCATGTACCATAAATCATTACTGTTCAAGGACTGTTCCTGCACAAACACAAAAAAAGGAATCAGTTGGATTCTGAGTTACAAACTGCATCAGTTTGTAATTCAGTTTCAGGGGAAGATTCATCAGGAGTTGGAATTGGAAGTGGAAGTGGGTCTTCATAGACAACTTCACATTCTTCTTCTGAGTTTGATTCTGACCCAACTTTGACAACTTATGACATGGTTATGTTTTCAGTTTGCTCAATCACGTAGTTTTTCTTTTCAGTCAACTCCTTCTTAGTCTTCCATTGAAACCCTCTTGGTTCATAACCCTGCTTCATCAAGAACTTTCATCCCCATTGACATCACTAGGTCTCATCTTTACCTTTCCTTTGTCGGTTGACCTATTGTTCTTTGTAGGTTTTCTTGATACCTCTACATCATCCTTGATTTTCAAAAGATGTTTCACTCTCTTTTCCAAAACTGATCTCTTCTCTTCATCACTTGAACTTTTCTTTTCTTCGTTTAGGTATCTTTGATACATTTCCTTCTATCCATTCATGTCAAATCCACAAACCACATCAGGAACCACAAACTCTTCTTCTTCAAACCAGCAAGAGTCAGTGTGATGACCGTAGGCATCACACTTCTTACACCAAACCTTGGCATAACTCTCCATGTCTTCAATCCATTACTTGTCTTTGATTCTGTCACTTGGTTTGGGGAAATCAAAGCCTAGGGATGTTTTTGGACATACAGAGTTGCTGAAGTCCATTTTGATTGGTTTGTTCAGATTAGGCTCCAGATGATGTTTCTCTTTAACAAACACTATTGGCTTCAACTTGGATAGGGTTCTTGAGCAGCTTCCTCCTTCTTCTGCAACAAATCTTCTCATTGGTACATACTCCACATATCCAATGTCAAATAATTCTTGATTTGAGAAGACTGAATAGATTGGAGGATGGGACTGATCATAAGAAGATTTCATAGCCACTTCATTTCTTCTCTTGATTTCTCGCTGTGGTCTTGCACAAATGTCAAAAACCACATGTTCCTTTCTTATCTTCTCATAATGCTTCTTCGAATTTGGAGTCATCTTTGGCAGTAGAGGAATCTTTTCAATTTCTTCTTGCTTGACCCCTTCTTCTTTTTCTTGCCGTCAGATGATTTGGTACTGACACAACTGCAAGTACTTTCCTCACTTGAGTATTCACTCCATTTCTTTTTCTCACTTTCCTTCTTTGTAGTCTTCTTGATCTCTGGTTTCTCGTTCTGCTTCACTGCAAACTCTCCATTCTCATCCACAATCACATCATCATATTGTTTTACAAAATCAGCTTTGTCATCAAACACATTCTTGAATTGTTTCAGATATTCATTCCTACTCTCCTTGTCTACTTTTAGTGGATAGCTGTCACAGAAAGGTGGTGGCACCTTTTTGTACTTCTCTTCCTCTGTCATTTTATCCACAAATCATGCTATATTTCCTGTAGACACAAGGTTTTCCAAGAATTCCATTCGAATCAACAAATCTGCATTTTTCAACTTCTCTTCAGCACACAACTTTTTCAACCCCTCAATTTCTACTATCATTCTTGATTGGGAATGCTTGCATACAGTCTTCTTCAAGCCCCTTGATTTGATTCTCATAAGTTGCTTCACTGGCTTCATACACATTTAAGAATGATTCCCTTCTTCCACACTCAGTTTTCCATTTTCGAACTTCCTGATTGAGTTTATCAATTGTAATAAGAAGATCAGAAATTGAAATATCAAAATGTACCTGCGCATTAGAAGATTCTGGCTTGTGCTGCACCTTGTCCATAAAGGCAACATTCGCCTTCTCAATCTCAGCTGTGTGGTTACTCCAATCAAACTCCTGATCCTGAGGCACCCTTGTCACTACAACGTTCCCTTGATCCCTAACTTGATTCACATTGTTCTGATTGACTATGTTTTGATTAGAGTGAATCTGCAGTTGGTTGTTCCTTTGAGGTTGAAAGGATTGTTGCTAGGGTCTGTTTTGGTTTTGATAGGGGTTTTGGTTGGTGATCTGATTTCTTTGATGTTGGAAGTTCTGATTCTGATTTTGATAAAATTAATTTTGATTCACTTGGTTACCAGCTTACTTGGGCATGTTGCACTCTCTTGCAAAGTGTCCTGTTTGTTGACAGTTGTAGCAGATTGCTTTTGATTTGTCAAAACCTATTCTCTCGTTCGGTCCATTGAAGCTTGATCTTCCAGTTCTGTTGTACAATCTCTTGCTTCTTACAGCCAACATGGCTTCCTGCCACTTTATGTCCATATACTCTAAGTCGTCAGCATCTATTTGTTCGAGATCTTCCTGCACAATGCTTGTGTTTATCAGGTTCTTGGCCACAAAGGCAAGATATGAGTCAGTAAACATGGAGAACAAAGCTTGGTAATCTATTCCTTGATTTGTATTGTTCTGCACAAATGTTGACTGACCACTTGCTTTTGAGGCCACATCATCTTCTATTAGATGAACATTAAATCTTGGCTGACCACCACAGGTTGAATTTGTCTCAGATGGTTCTTAAATGATAGGCTACTGTGTCTTGATTGAAAGATTTCCCATAGGAGCTACTAGAGCGTTGTTCACTTGGAAACTGGGGTTATCTTCTCTGATCATGTGATTTTCGATCTTCTCATGTTCTGCAGCCTTGAGAAATGCAATTACATCATCCAACTTAAAGTTAGGGAAACTCACCTTTTCCTTGATGAATTTGCTGGCTGTGTACCACTCACTAGACAAAGATGATAAAAGTTTCTTATTTAGCTCGAAATCAGAAATCTGCAGGTCAGTTGTTATTATATCATTAACAATCACCATGAACCTTTGCAGGACTGATTTTAGTCTTTCTCCATCTTTAAACTTGAACCTATGAAGGTGTTGCTTCAGTCTATCTTTCTTGATATCTCTCAGTTCAGTATTTCCTTCAAACATATCAATAACTGCATCATACATTTCTTTAGTAGTTTTGTGATGGTTGACGGTTGTCAGTATCTCCCAAGACAGACCTAACTTCAGCATAGATAGAGCCTTATCGTCCCGTTTCTTTATTTTTAGCTCAACGGTGGCGTTGTTGTTCGGAACAGTTGATGGAACATAGTTTCTGTCAGTGATAGAAGTCCAAAGCTCTGGGTCATTGTAGTTTACAGCTGCTTTGAAGAGCACCTTCCATTTTATAAAATTTTCTTGTCCAAGAAATCTGGGAATTTTGTTGGTAGAGACTTCTTGGTCTTCCATTTCAGTAGATCTGGGTTTTTGCAGCAGAAAAACAGAGTAAAGCTTCAAGCGTTTTCACGAAACTTCAGTCCTGTGGCTATCAGCTAGCTTCCAAAGCTCTGATACAACTTGTCAAGACCGTGAGTTGGGCAAAACCTAAGAAAGGTTGACAAGAATGCAACGAATCTGTAACCCATAGGACTATTGAATATCCTGACGGAATCAGGATATCCAACAAGTGAGAACGAATGTGTGATATAGTGAACACGAAACGATAATGAATAATCAATAAGAACACAATCAAAGACAAAATTCACTACATTTAATATATCATTTAATACAACAATGAAATGTAAGACCCCGACTCCCGGGAATTTTACAGTTGGTAATCATGTCAAAAACTTATAAGAATTTAAAACCAAGAAAAATTTCGTTTTATTTAAAATCGATTCAGAGTAAATAACAGCGGAATAATAAGTATCAAGATTCCCAAAAACTTAACAAAATTTTAACCCAAAGCAACTCATTTTATTTGAAAACCAGTTCAGAGTATAAAATCAGCAGAAAGTCATAAGTACTAAACAAGTCCCCAAAAACCCTGGAAATGTGCCCAAAATCAAATTTAAACATAACTAGTAATAATGGAAAAGAAACAGTGTTCATAAGTAAAATCCCGGACTAGATATGCCCTCAACCGTCCAAGTAGTCTCGAGCACGTCCAAACGGTAAGAATCCTCCTCGTAACCTGAAAACTCACACTAACATACACACAAAGTCAGCTTCAGCTGAGTGAGTTCAAGTTTTAATAATTGACATATGTATAAATCATTCCAAGAATTTTAAATATAAAATGTGATATAAACGGTTAGGCCATAATAAACGGTAGGTAGTCGTACTTATATATCCATATAATTATATCCCTATTCATAACATCCAAGTAATAACATCAGGGTCGAGCATACGTATAACCCAAACACGTAACATTCCATCCAACGTATGCAAACACAAGGTAGGCATACGCAAACATCCTTAGTCGATAACGACTAATTAACATCAGGGTCAAGCACACGTACACCACAAACACGTAACATTCCATCCAACGTATGCAAACACAAGGTAGGCATACGCAAACATCTTTAGTCGAAAAGCACTAATTAACATCAGGTTCGAGCACACGTACAACCCAAACACGTAACATTCCACCCAACGTATGCAAACACAAAGTAGGCATACGCAAACATCCTTAGTCGATAACGACTAATTAACATCGCCAATCATTGGCAAAACAATAACACATGTATAAACATACGTATATATATTATTCCAAAATATACCAAACTATAAGTAAGCCATCCTTAGTCACTAACGACTAACTAACATCCCTAATCATAGGCCATATGGTAACACATGTGTAAACATACATACATAACATCCAAAGATGTACCATAATACAAGTAAGCTTATGGGCCATAAGGTAACACATGTGTATACATACATAATTAACCTCCCAAACATACCATAATACAAACAAGCCTATGGGAAATCGTTTAAACGGTTCATCATGTAAAATCAGTTGGGTCTGATGCTAGCCCAAAACTTGTAAAGAGTAAAAAGGGGCATCATGAACTCACCTGACACAAGGCACGAAAACACCACGAGGTAGAGAACCCCTAAGTATCCCCCACAACTCAAACGCTGTCGGTTTACATACAATCATCACTAACGGTACCGAAATTACTCATTTATCCTACGAGGCGATCTAATATGGTTCAAGTTACCTAAAGCCTCAACCTCACTAAGTTCGTTTAAAACAATCCCTGGGGCTTTATATTTACCAAGGCCACCCATAGGTGTTCCCGAGAATAAATTGAAACCTAGGACCCTATTTATAGACCCTGACATTCCTTCTAGAAGTTCCTACTCATTACATAATGAAAGACAAAATAAATACAAGTGTTGAGTCCTCGAGCAAGGTAACAGTTTGGTCGAGCAGACTCACTACGCTAGGTATGCTTGACAATGTCCTCGAGCACACTTTACTTAAAATATGCTTCAGTAAAGATATTCTCTTCCTACAAGCTTCATTCCTCTTGACCAATCCTTGCTTTGCTCGAACTAGTCCATCGAGCAAGCTCATTCTTTTTGATGCCTTCAGTCTTGTCCTTCGACTTATTGAGCAATCTTTAGCATGCTCGGATGTAAATCTTGCTTGGGGAACTGAACTGTGCTCGAAGTCCTGCTTTGATCACATGACATCCTCTTATTGCATCCATGCTTGTCCCCATATGCTTGACTATCCTGTGCTCGTAAGACTTGGTTAAAACTTGTATGATCAAGTTGTTTGCTCGATTGGCAATCCATGCTCGATAGAAGAATACTCTTGCTCTTTGAAGTTTAGCTTGCTCGAAGCTTTAACACTTAGAAGAATTAACCATTTAAGGCTTTGAAGACCTTGCTCGAAGTAGTAAAACCATGCTCGATCTTCAAGGCTTGCTCGAAGTCCATACTTAGCCGTTTTCTGAGAAGGTTGAGAAGATTCCAATCTTCCTTAGAGAAAATCCGACCCAACATAAAAACACTGGAGGTTTTGATCGATTTGATGTCTTGTTTGCACCCGAGCATTCAGATCTCATATTATATTGTCCTCCGGATGGTAGGATAAGGTTCTCGGCACCACCTTGGTAGGTTCTGATACTTCAGTTTGGAGATTAGTCAAATTCTCTTCAGCATTACTAGTGGATGGAGAAATGGCTTCGATAATCTCCTCATCTGATTCACCATCATCATCAAATATAGGATTAGATTTTGGAACATCATCAGATTGAACATGGTCAGGTACATCTTGAGGAACAGACACAGGTTCTTAAGGCATAGTCACTTGATTTTCTGACAATTGTTGATTGTAAATCATTGTCAAAGTTTCTTCGGAAAAATCTTCTTCAAAGAGTTTGAACCTCTCCCAACGGCCCTCATAATCAAATAGCCGTGAATCCCCTTGTCGTTGAATGGTAGGAGTATATCTTTGACAATCTAGATTTGGACTTGCACAATCTTGTGAAGGCTAGGAATGTAGACACGTTTAAGTGGACTAACATACCCCACGAAGAAACCTTCCATAGATTTGGGACCAAATTTCCCACTTGGGTCAAGAACAGTACACGTTGATCCAAATGGTTCAAGCCACTTCAAGTTTGGTTTTCGACAATTAAGTAGCTCAAAACACGTCTTACCAAATTTCTTTACTGTAGGAACCCGGTTGAGTGTATAACAAGCTACAGCCACTGCTTCTGACCAAAATTTAACTGGTAATTTTGAATTAGATAGCATAGTTCGAGCCATTTGAATCAAGGTTCGATTCTTTCGTTCAGTGATCCCATTTTTTTGTGGAGTGTAAGGTGATCTGAATTCATGAAGAATCCCCTGGTCATTATAGTACTCAAGCATCCTGTTGTTCTTGAACTCCGTCCCATTGTCAGTTCTTATTCGCCGGATTAGTAGATTATACAAATTCTCCAGCTTCTTGCATAAGATCATGAGGGAATCATATGTTTCATCTTTTGATTCCAAAAACATTACCAATGAAAATCTCGAATAGTCATAAATAACCACAAGACAGTAAAGTTCTCCTGTGATACTTTCACATAAACTGGCCCAAATAGATCCATATGGAGACGTTCAAATGGTAAGTTGATGGAGTTGATAACTTTCTTCGGATGTGGCTTCTTTGTCTGTTTTCCCTTTTTACAGTCCAAACAATCTTCACTTAATTGAAAATTCCTCAAATTAACTCCCTCTACCAGATTCTTGTGAACCAGATGATTCATTTTCCTCACACTTATATGTCCCATCCTCCGATGCCATAGAACCAGTTCCTGTTCAGATGCTCTTGAGATGAAACATTGAGCAAATTCCAAAGTTACTTTCCCATTTGTTAATGTGCCCTCACCAACTATCTGTCCTCCTTGGTTTCCAGCAAAGCCAACATACCCTCCATGAATAGATCTAACGTCATTAAGAAGATGGAGAGTACCCGTCATGTGCCTAGAGGCTCCACTGTCCATTATCCTACTTGAATCGTGGGATGTTGGAAGCCCCTGCACACACAATTAATAGTTTTGTGAAACAAAGAAACCAAAGCCTTCTTGGTCTTGGGTTGTTTGAGTTCTTGTATAACAACCTAATATCATCAATATCTAAATCACACGAGAATGAATCTTCACTTGTTACATGTGACTCAGATTCAGTTATTACTTTCTCAACAACCTTCGTTGGTTTAACAGCAGTTTTTACCACCCAGTTTTGACCTACGGCTTGCCTTTGTTGTAAAACGGTGTTTGAATTGGTTTTGAAATTTTTGATTTTGAAATATCATTTTTAACAACCTTTTCAACATCAATTCTAACTGGCTCATCTCGTCTTAAGATTTTTACATTTTTAGGAACACTCATTGGTTTCTTCTCACTCACATAACCTAGGCCAGGTTTGTTGCTCACATTCTTTTGAGGCGGAATGTGATCATGTTTGTATCGAATGGGAAAAGTGTAAAACATGTGCCCAACCTCATTGCAATTAAAACGACGTTTCCTATCAATGAACTTATTGATTTGATGTAGTTTCAACCTGATCACGTTCTGCCTTCAACCGCTATAACTCTTTATTCGGATGATTTCAAAAGACAGCTTCTTTCTTAGATTTAGATGTCTTATCATGCACAAACACAATCTTTTTCTCTTGAAGTGGTTTAAATCGATGAGATTTCTTGTTATAAAAACTTGTTTTTACAAATCTTTTCGAATCCACAGCTTCTTTTTCTTTACCCAAACCAGGATTCTTGACCGCTTCCTCAGTCAACACTGATTCTTCCATTTTCACTCCAGTTGACATATCAAATTCAGAACTTTCATTTTCATTCTTTTCAGACTTAACATAATCATCATCAACAGACTATGAATTATCAGGATGTGAAGTGTTGAGTTCCACATTCAGTGCCTTTTTGAAACCTTTTGGTTTTATGGGAATATAAGCATTCCACATAAGTGGAGGCATAGCATGATAATCCTCTTTTATTTTCTCAGTCTCATTATCCTTATGTTTTGATCAATTTTAAGGGATAATGTGATCAAGTACATAAGACGATGCAACATAGATTACTAATTTCAAATTAACCCTTTCAGTCTCAATCTTGAGTGTTTGAAGCTCAAGTTTGAGTGCTGCATTTTTGTCTATGTGTCTGTTGATGGCAATTTATTTGTCCTCAACCGTGTGTTTTAACATTGAAATGGTTTTTGATCTTGCAAAACCCTTTCCCATAATTTCTTTTAACATGTTTGAAGTTTCATATATGCCTCATTAACAACATTAAGATCAAACAATGCTTTCTCATAGTGCCTTTTCAGCTCTTTTATTTCAAGAGTTTTAAAGTCACATTCATCACAAGGCAATTCACATTTTTAACATAAATTTGAGTTTAGAGTTACCTCTTTTGCCATGAATGCTTGATCGGTTGATTCCTCACTTGAAATTTCTGAATCTTCATCAGTTATGTCTTCAACAATTACATCAACCAATTTTTCCTTTGAATCTTCAATCTTACTTGATTCCTTGACTTCTGATTCATCTACAATATCTTCCTCTCCAAAATCTATCTTACCGTGTGGCACTTCCTCGCCATTAAACCAACCTGCAAAACTTTCTATTATATCTGGTGGAAAAGATGAGGTAAGATAATCCGAAGGAACCGTGTGAATTTTGTCATATGTTCTTGAAAGATCGTCATCAGGCTCATCTTCAACAACTTCTTGATCAACTTTGTCAACCTCTTGATTAACTTTTTCAACCTCTTTGTCATCATCCATCAACTGTTTCGCAACCACATCATCAACCGGCTTGACTTCTACCTTATTTCAACCTTTTCACATTCATCAACAACTTTAGCTACATTAGCTTGAATTACTGAGTTCTAGTTAAACCCGTCATCTGTCTGTGTAGTAGCCGCTTTTTGTGATGTAGAGATCTCCAATTTCTTGCCTCTGATTGAATCAGCCTCATTTTGAGAAGGACGATGATAAATGGCTTGCTTATAATAGTCTCTTCCAAATGGATTTGCAGCATTATCCTACACATTCTTGCTTGTACATTCTCTTTTGAAATGTCTATTTTCTTTGCATCTGAAACAACTCACTTTGGATTTGTCAAAGCCCAGCTTTGAATTAGATTCATCTAACACATTTGTTCCAATAATCTCTTTGAATCTTTGTGCTCTTCTTATCACACATGCAATGCACCAACGGATGTCAATCATCTCCATCTCTTCTGGGTTGATCTGGTCATAATCTTCTTTTGTCATATTGTAGTTGCCAATTTCTCCAGCAACCAAACATTCATAAGATTCCAGAACTGAGCCCAGAAAAGCCATATGTTCCTTGACAGTTTCAGTGGTTAGGCACCCAGTTTTCTTCAAATTTACAATAATGCTGCACTGTAACACATCAGGGTCTTATGTGTTAGAAGCTTGAGATACAGGAATGGTCCCTGAGTAACTACTACTATATTGTGGAGTAGCAAAAGTAACATGTACACTAATTGCAAAGGCTTAACTAGTTTGTTTAGCACAGAATACAGTGAGAATCCTGGGATTTAAAGAAGTACTTGATTGTGAACCCTTGTAGTATAATCCCACATCTTGTGATACTGCGGTTGATTTCATCTTTTGCTTCTTTCTGAGCTCTAGGTCATGAGCTTCAAGCTTTTCGATGAAACTTGCATGATTTAGACGAGCATATGCAATGGGGTTTGACTGCTGAATCATGATAAAAGTACCCCATTCTTCAGGTAATGAATCAGCAAGCTTATTAATGTATTCATACTAAGGCTTGTGAATCTTCAGCCTCTTCATTTCATTCACCAGATAACTGTATCTCTCAATCAACTGTGCGAAAGACTCACCTTTAACTTGAGTAAATATATCGAATTCTATCTTGAGCAGTGCTATTCTACTATTTCTCATATCAGGGTTTCCACGATCTTTGTTCAACAATGCATGCCAAATTGAATAACAAGAACCATTGTGCTTTAGTAATTGAAAGATCTCAGCTTTGATGGCTTGTTAGAAGAGGTTCATCATTTTTTTTTCTTTTATAAACAAATTCTTATCCGCCTCAGCAATTTGTGACAATCGATAATATTCCCCATTCTCATTCTTAGGAATTATGTACTCTTCCTCCACGGCAGTCCATGTTTCATAGTTCAAAGCTTGAACATACGTCTCAAACTTGTCGGCCAACGACGGATAGTCTTCCATTCTTAGAAGCTTGGGAGGCTTGTTGGATGTTTCCATTTCATTTTCCAGGTTTATGTATTGAAGAAGGACAAACGGCTGTGACACAAACGCACTTAGGTTTTCCATGTTTGGTCAATGAAAATCAACGTATATCTCTTCTGGTTAACGGATATGTATGAGGTCAAAGAAGGTCAATGTATATGTATGAGATATGGTTGACGGATAAGTATGAAATAATGGTCAACGTATATGTAATGTGGTCAACGTATATGTGTTCACCTTATAACATATGCGGTGTATATGTTATACAACGTATATTTATACATGTTCAACATATACGGGGCCATAACATACACGGTGGACATCATCATATTGCTATTTTGGGAAATTGACGGTTCAATTGATGTAGGAATTGGATGAAAACTTGAAGGATTTGTCACGGATGTATAAGGAAGGTCTTGTGTAAATTTGAAGGACTTTTGACGGTTGAATTGGTAGATAGAGATAAAACCTTCGAAACCTTGTGGTGTTCAAGCTAGTAACGAGCTATAAAGCCTTGATACCACTTGAAAAACAAATCCTGGAATGCTGGTGTAGATTATACTCAGGATCTCTAGATGTTACAGCTTAGTGCGGAATCCATTGAGAATGAACACAAACAAGTAAACATTAATCACACATTCATTGATTACTTGAAGTATTACAAGATATGACACTTTGACTACTTTCTCTCTCTACTCTCTTACACTAACATCTGCCAAAAGTCCGCACAATAACGTATAAGTCCACTATTTATAGGACTCAACATGTAAGGCATCAAACCCCGTATATGGTATACGACATATAAGATATACGCCGCATAACTTATGCGGTGTTTGTGACTTATGCACTATTATCAACATACAAATTCTACATTTGACACTTTTAGCCCAATACAATAATATCTAATACATCTAAGACCCTAGCATACGAAACATATCTTAATAATGACATAACATTATAGTTATACATTATAGTTATACATATTTAACCGAGTTTAATAGTATATATAGAATACTTTCTTGATATGTGATCTATTGAAATAATATGTCTATTTTCATTATGTTGCACGTTTTGTCTTGGACATCTAGGTTCAACACTTTATATTGCTATTTCAAATCAAGTTGCATAAGAAAAAAATACATAAAACTATGTCTTGGATGACAATGGGTTGGGTTTGGAACAGGTTTAGGTTTTACTAACTCCATAGCTAGCCCAAAACTAGTCGGGTATCTATCAGGTAATTCCGTTGGGTATCAGGTATACCCATGGGTTTCGAGAATACCTGTTGGTTTATTAAATTACATGTCGAGTATACACAGACCAAAACACGTCTATCATGTAACTATTAACCAGCTACATTTATAATAAGCAACATAAACACTATCAAAATAGAATTAGTGCCTTCCTAACGCCTAATGATTTTTGAAAGCCGAAAACCACGCGCGTGTCCAGAAAGATATTCATCATCACATCTTTCATTTGGCACTCACTTTAAACACATCAAAATATATACTTAGCATAAATAAATAAATAAAGGAAAGTCATGGCATGTGAATAGAAAGGAAATAAATTGTGTGACTTGGAAACATATAAAAATAAATAAAAAGTAGGAAATCATGTGTGGCATCCGTTATTTTCCATTACATTACACTCGATCTGTATTATAAATCGTAGCTTTCATTATTAATAAAGTTGCATTAATTTATTTTATGTCATTTATTTATTTGTATGAGTTGCATGGCTATATCTCAAACGCGAACGCTATTTCACGTACATCTTTATATTATTTGGAATTAATAAAAGTCCAAGCGTCAAATTCACCAATTTCCAAACATTGTGTGAAAGTTCCCTCTTCGCCCTACGCGACGGGTTTAAGTCTAGACCGTTTCGATGCGCCACGATTCAAATAGTTAACACTACACATTGGACATTTACTAAGCCCATCGCGATACGCGACTGATGCCAAGTACAATTTTGTTGTAATTAGGCTGCGCTACTTGACGCACTTAGGCCATCGCTGTACACGATGCAGACCTTTGTACACGAAATCCCTGTTCCAAGCCATAGTTATTTTCCAATTCTTGATTATAACTCGTTTGCCGACTTCTAGATCTTTCCTAAGCATATTCCAGTTTATTCCCTCGACTTATTCTTCCAGAAACATTATGAATTGTCCAAATCACTAAACTTTCTTTTCAAGTTTAGGGATTTTGAGTAAATTAGTGAATTAAGTTGTCATAGTTTAATTATTGTATATACCAATGACCTAAGCTACTGCTCTCTTATTAACAATTCTCAATTCAATCTCCCTTTCATGATTTCAAACTTTATAGCTGTGTATTTCAACCCTTGATTTCAAAAGTTAACCAAAGTCGCGCTTTTAAATATCTAGCCAATTTCCAGGTATTACGTTGATTGTTTTCGGTTCTTTTTCATTATGGAATCGAAACTCTTCAATCAAATCAATTGATTTGAGTTGTTTTAAGGTTCAATTTCTTCAAACTAGTATTCTAAAGTTATGTTCGATAAATCAGGTTTTTCTGTTTAGTTCTTTATCTACACGTTTTAAATCAGAAAGTCATCACACTAAAACTCATTTTTATATATATGGTTTGTTGTAAGCGATCCCGACCTGGTTCCGGGTTTTAGTGTGATAAAACCGAACTACTAGTTAAACTTGCTTTAACTTTATATAATACGTGCTTTGAGTAAATAAATTCAAGTTAAATATTTACAAGGGATAAATAAATTTATCAACCAAGTTACAATTGAAAAAACAAACCCAACCCGTAAAAACTTAATTTTCTAGCTTAAACTAAATTCTTAGCCCCGATTTTAAGAACCAACTCCTAGTCTATTGTAAGTCTTACTTTCATTCTTTAAGTTCTTTTTTAAGCTTTAGATCTTTTGGTTTAGGGTATATGTAAGTCCCGAATGTGGATCACTATAATGTAATTTCAACTATACACGTGATTGGGTGGAATCTAAACACGTGATGAATCAAGAACTAGATAAAGAACGCAAAAACGAGACTCAAAGCACAGGCTTATTAATAAAACGTCGGGTACTTAATCCTGTGAACAGCAAATCAGTTTACAGAACTTTGAGAGAATAAGATTAAGTGTCTCCCCTAAAAAATGATTAACATAAAGCTTATATAGGTTAACATAACCGATTACTAGGCCCATGACCAAACGAAATCCATACCCATCAAGCCCACCAAAATCCCTCATTTGATTTCGATCAATACTAAATAAAACCGAAAACGTTATACAAAACATAAACCACAAATATATCCTAACAATCTCCCCTTTGGTTTAATGCTTTAGTTATGTCTTGCCAACACCAATGCAATAGTTTCTCTAAAAATTTCTAAAGATTGAATGAATCAATATGTTGTATTGTCGCAGTTAACAATACGTTTGGTCTTGAAGCATTATTTGGTCCGCCAACTGGTCTCGTTTTGAACCCTTTCTTCCCTTCTTTTTCAAACTGCCACCCTGGTTCGGTTTTTTCCTCTGCCTTACAGTTGCAGCCCCACGAACCTGGTTTCTATTCACCCTCTTCTTAACCCTTTTCAGTTGATCCTGATGCATAGAAACTGGGTCCTTTTTCTCACCCCAACATGATCCTAACGCAGATTCGTTTGACTTATCTTTTCACATATGAAGGTCCATGATGTGGTCTGAAAATATACATATTATTCCTATAATTTCAAGAATTTTGAGCCAGGTTTTTACTATATATACTCCTAATTGGTTCATATGTGGGTTTTTAAGGTTCTAAGAGACAATGAGCTAAATTAGAGCATTTTTTTTTACTAAACATAATAAACCCAAGTTTGCATAACGTTAATAATTCATGCTTTCAAGTAATTAAAATAAAGTATAAAAAAAGAAGCTAATAATTGTAAGTTACGATAAAATAAAACGAAAGAAAAATAAGGAAAGAAAGAAACCTAAACTTAACTTATTTGAATTAATATGGTTTACTTATTTTCTTATCTGGTTTGACTTGTAGATGAAGAGAGCTGACATGGATTACTTTTGATCTAATAACTAGTTCGTGGGCCGTAGGCTTTATTGTGGGCTAAAAGAAAAAAAAAACCTAGATGATTAATATTGTTGTTATAAAGAAAATAAAAAAAAATATATGAGAGACATCATACGAAGCAGCAGACTAGACAAAAACTAAAAAGCATAAAACCCCACTATTAGGGGCGCCAATCAAGAAGGAAGGACTTGGAGATTTTGGTCGGCTACTCTTGCAAAGAGAAAAAAGGAATATATAAAGAGAAGAGGGAGTTACCAAGTGACGCGCGGAAGTTATTGGAAAAAAAGGACTTACGAGTTCAAGAGTTCACCATCAGATTGAACAAGAGAAGAGGGAGCTGCCAAGTGACGCGCAGAAGTTATTGGAAAAAAAGGACTAACGAGTTCAAGAGTTCACCATCAGATCGTTCAATCATTGGTTTGAACTTCTTTTTATGTCTTGTTATGAACTTATTTTTTTGTTGTTTCATACTTTTTTTTATGAGTAGCTAAGTATTTTAAACTATCTATGTTTTGGTTGAGTACTATGTTAGATTGATGGTTTGACGAATTTTTATTTGACGTTAGTTGATTTGATTTTATGGTAAAGTTTTTAGTTATTTTGGTCATGATATATATGAGTAATTAAATCCGATTTTTGCTTTAACATTTATTCCACTTGTATTTGATAGTCATTGGTGATTGTTAGATGCATGATTAGATTATCTACTTTGTGTTTTCAACTTGTTTGCGTTTATGGTCGAAAAAATCGTAGAAATAATTATAGAGAGCGGATTAGATTTTATTATTCTATCTCTAGAGAGGCCGGGAGGAAATTTAGTGTTGTGTCATCCTTGTCTTTTGTGGGTTTGGGTACTAATTACACGGGAGTGAGTTAGCCTCGGTCCCCTTAAGATTATTGTGATACAAGTCGTGTTCAAATTAATTCGCCGCTTAAGTTTCTTAACTTGGAAATCTTCAAGGTGTAGAGGCTGTTCTACAAATTTTAGATTTTCATTGATTTCGATATCCTTTAAAGGCATAGCTAAGTTTCGTTAGCCAAACATTTGCGTAAGTTAGAAACATGAAATACATCATGTATACCTTTCATTTCTTCTAGCAAACGTAAGTGATAAGCTAAGATACCGATTCGTTCTAATACTTCGAATGGTCCTACAAAACGAGGACTTAATTTTCCTTTCTTGCCGAATTGTACTACACCTTTCATGGTGATACTTTTAATAAGACTTATCGCCTATTTGAAAGTCTAACGGCTTAGGACGAACATCTGCATAGCTCTTTTGTCGATCTCTTGCCTTCTTAAGGTGTTCACTAATTTGCAATACTTTATCCGTTGTTTCTTGGACTATCTCAGGTCTAGAAATTTGGTTATCTCCAGTTTCAGACCAGGATACAGGCGTTCTTCAATTTTGTCCACAAAATGCTTCAAATGGCACTGCCTGAATACACGTGTGATAACTACTATTATACGAGAATTCAATCAAAGGAAGGTGATCATCCCAACTTCCTCCTAGGTCTAACACACAATCTCGGAGCATATGTTCAAGCGTTAATACCCCCCTTATATTAATATATATTGTATCTAAAGAGACAAAAAGGTGATTTGGATTTTGGGGTACCATAGTATGATTAGGTAAGGTGTGACCGGAAGGTGATCCAAACCATTAACATTTTGAGCTTCACATGTCATTAGAGTTCTAGGGTGTCGTTGGTGAGGCTGGGAGGTGATCTAGCATACTTTAGTGGTCTTTAGTGTCATAATTTATAGATATTGTTTTTCAACCAAGCCAACTTCGTTAACTATTAATTTAACTAGTAGGATTCTATTACATAGGTAGTCGTTTCTCGCATTTGATTAAAACCCAATTTTTATCAAGCTTTGTTGTTTTTTTGTTTAATTTTTAATTAGTTAAGTATTTTTAGCTTAAGTAATATTTAAAAAAAATAAAAAAAATCAAAAGAAAGTGTAGGTTAGTAATCATTTAGGTTTAATAATTAGAGTTTACCCATAGTGTCCTAGATTCGATATATGTTCTTACTTGCTAGCTACATAATGACCGGTAAACTTGCCGATTGTGTGGTTTTTAGGTGAATTCGGGAAAACTTGATATTTTATATTATATTTTCACACATCAATCCATCACTGCCTGTAACCACCTTTGATCCCAAGCACTTGATCCTTTTTAGGTTTCTTTCCACTCTTTGCATCCATCCAGATGTTGTATCTGTTGTCTTCTTGGACTCACTTTTTTTTGCTCGTCTACTGTTTTGGGAATCCCACAACATGATAACCTATGTTACTCTTGATGCCGACTTTTCTTCACTTTGTTCTAGAAATGAATCATCCATAACCTCATCTAATTAACCATCATCTGTATCAAACAAATATTAAAACACAAACTAGGTTATAGTCATTAGATAGGATTCTCGGTCAGCCACAAACCTTTTCGGTCAACCAAAAAAAACCAAGAGTCATCAACATGCATGAGTCCTCAGTTTATGTTTCGGTTTCTCAAACAAAAATTTTAGAAAAAACAAACCCAAAAAAAACTTATGCACTTAGAAAAATCCGACAAAGATCTTCAAAACACACTATGACAAAGGTGTTAACACCATAATGATTTGAGCTTCCTTGTCTTTGATGAAGAACCGAGAACCTTTAATGAAGCATAAAGAATGTCAAGATGATGATGATGAAGAACCTAGAACTTATAATGGAGCATAAAGAATATGAAGATTATGATGAAGCTCTAGAGTCTTCGGTTTAGAGAGAGAAAGAGAGAGAGTGTGGTTTTAATTTTGAAAGATTGATTTGACAATAACACTCCAACAAAAATCTTTAAATCATGAGTATTTGATACTCATGGGCCAAAAACAGTTTTTAAAAACAAAACATGTGGAGGTCTCGGTCATTTGGGCCAAACTTACACAAAATTTCAATGGGCCAAAGATGATAAGCAACCATTTTAAAATACAATCCAACATTTTAAACTTTTAAGGAAAACAATTCCCATAACGCGCTAGTTTCTATGATAATTATAATATAATATATTTACGTAGAATAATACAAATAAAATAAACTCTAAAAAAATATAAAAGAAACTCTTTACACCTTTTATTCCCCTGTTAAGATCAAACATTCTAGGATCAATTAAAAAGCACTTTTCAGCACACACATACTTTGTAAGATCTGATATATTGTTGATATTATAGTGCACTTAAACCCATGCAGTAAATACTTACTTAGTGAAATAAGACCGGACACAATTTAGGGTTGTATGAACTAGTCGGACTACACTTAAAAGCCTAGAAACCATTCCCCCAAGTTTCATTTACAGTTTTACCAGACCGAGTCACCCCAACTTGACTTCAACCCCCTGATGCCTGATCAAAATCTTTTTGATGACAGAGCAATTTTTCTTTTTGACAAACTTGGAATATTTTTCAAAATCAAACATTAAAGTTGAATGTTGGACTTACATGCCACGCAATACAGACTTGCATGCCTTTCATTCAAGGTGTTTAGGACTTGTAATGATGCCCCACTTCTGTAGGTCTAATTTTATCCCCTTATGTTTGTATAGTTTTCATCAACTTTTAGTTGATTTATTAACATTTTTTAACATTTTATGAACTGTCATAATTAAAATATTGCATTTATTTGGTTGACCAAGCACCAACGGGCTTGACACGACCTTTCACCCCTTTCCTTACGCAAGACTTAGTTAAATTTACAAGACCCTAAGATGTGTCTCACATAGAACAAGTTCAATTAGGTTCCAACAAGTCAATGGTCAGACTGACTTTTCATTCTTTTAGGCTGAGCCTATCGACACATAGATTATAGAGTCTGTCCATTTCTACTACAATACATTACGTGTGTTGATCTTACTGTTCACAAGAAGATTCATATAATTTCCCACCTCAACAAAACACTATTTTTGTATTTTGAATTTTTATAATATTTTTATATTTTTATATTCTTAACGTAAGCAAGTGAAACACACGCACACTATTTTTTGCATTTTTGCCTTTTCCTCCCGTTAAATTTGTGCATAAAGAAAACTAAAAAATTAACTTGTATGTACAAATTAAACTTAAAAATCATTCATCAAAACGAAGCATTTTTAGGAACCCTACAAGCACATTAAATCGACATGTACCATTGGGTTTAGTAAATATGTCCGCCACATTATTATCAGTCTGGACTTGTTCTAAATGAATCAATTTCCGTTCGTAGCAATCTCTAATGAAATGTATTTTAATATCTATGTGCTTGGTTTTAGAACGTTGACCCGGCTTTTTAATGATGGCAATCGCCGCATCATTATCACAAAAGATAGGAGTAATCCTGCAATTGGTGTAGCATCCAAAATTACCTATGAGCAACAAGCAGATGCTGCCACATATTCAGCATCAACAGTGGATGTCAACACCGTTTGCTGTTTCTTGCACTAGCATGAAATGAGCCTATATCCCAAAAACTAACATCCACTGAATGTAGATTTTCTGTCAATATCACAACCTCCATAATTGCTGTCAGCAAAAGCATATAAGTCAAAAACTGAATTTTTAGGATACCAAAGACCTAACTTTGGTGTCTCCTTCAGATATCTAAAAATTCTTTTAATAGAAGTTAAATGAGAGAGTTTAGGATTAGCTTGATATCAAACACATTGATAGACTACAAACATGACATCAGGACGACTAGCAATCAGATACATCAGTGATCCAATCATTAATGAATCTTCAGTCTGCTCCATAGATGGTCTATCTGAATCTGATGTGAGTAAAGGTCTTTCATCCGTTGGAGTTGGCACGCCTTTAGAATCTTGAATCTCAAATTTGACCAACATATCTTCAACATATTTTCCTTGATGGAGCAAAATGCCATCTGGGCTTTCTCTAACTTGAAGACACAAGAAAATCGTCATTTCTCCAAGAGAACTCATCTCAAATCGCTTCTTCATTACTGTTTCAAATTCAACACACAACTGTTGATTTGTGGAGCCAAAGATCATATCATCCACGTAGATTTGAACTAGAATAAAATCGTTGTTGATTCTTTTAATGAAAAGAGTTTGATTAATGGTTCCAGGCGTGTACCCATGTTCCAGCAAATGATCAGTGAAGTTGGCATACCAAGCTCGAGAAGCCTGAGGTAAGCCATAAAGAGCCTTATCCAACTTGTAAACTTGATTTGGATATTTTGGATCAGTAAAACTAGGTGGCTGATCCACATAAATTTCTTCCTTGACTTCTCCATAGAATAACGCCGTCTTGGCATCCATCTGGTAAACAATGAAACCCATGTAGGAGGCATAAGCTAAGAAAATGTGAATGGTTTCAAGTTGAGCCATCAATGTATAAACCTCTTGTAGTCAAGACCCTTAACTCACAATAACCCCAATGTTTGTTCCGGAAGACCCATCTTGAATCTAATGATTTCTTGCCCTCAGAAAGCTTTACCAACTTCCATACTTGTAACCTTTCGAACTGATTCCATTCCTCATGCATGGTTTCAAACCAACTTGGTTATTATAAGGCCATAACATCACCCATTGGTTCATTTTGGGATATGAAGCAGGAATATAGAAAATCATTGATTTCTCCTATTTGATTGTGTGTGGAAACACCTACCTCAAATGAGCCAATAACGTTCTAAATTGTATGATCACGTTGAATGTTGATAGGAATCTGATAACATGGCACTAGTGTTGTGATTAGAAGTTTTGAAAAATTATCGTGTATCCCATACGTAGAGATATACTTCTTTGATGAAGAACTATGAATGTGAGAAGTACTTGCAACAAACTCATTCGAAACAGGATTCGGGAAAATATAATTTCAGAGTGTTTGATGAAAAGGTTCGCTAACATTTGTTGCTTCAACATCAACGTAGGTTGCACAGACTCTTCAACAGTGTTTTGAGAAGATTCTTTCCTAGGAACCGGCTCCTGAGCAAGCATGGAAGAATCAAGTGCTTCATCATACGATCAAGCTGGATCAATATTCACCATTGTTGACTTATGTATCATTGTTGTAGTCACAACCTCATCTTCATCATCCACACTGTGAAATGGACTTACAGTATCTGTAACAAAATTTGGAAAAACATTAAGGTTTTATTTGTTTTTCTTAAAACAGTCATGATAGGCTCTTTTATCCGTGCCACGCAGGCCACGCGCATACATTTCCATTTACAGATTGTTTGCTTTCTCGAAGACGTTTCATTAAAAAACGGCTGCCCAAGCTTTTCTTGGTGCAGACTTGGCCCATCCACTTTTGAGATCTTCTAAGGTCTATAGTTGGTTAAAACACCACACCCTACCAACACCCAATGTCCACCACTCACCACTACATCCATCACCCACCCACCGTCCCACCACCACCGTCCACCACCACCACCACTCACCGTCCACCCCCACCACCCATCGTCCGCAACCCACCATCACCACCAACACCCACCATCCACCACCACCATCTACCACTTATTGTCCACCACCACTACCGTCTACCAACATCGTCCGCCACCCACCACCATCACCTTCTACCACCACCACCCACTATCTACCACCACGACCCACCACTACCACTATCACCATCCAGCACCACAACCACCCACTACCATAGTTTGTACACCACTGCTAATTTATTTTAGCGATATACAGATGTTAAAAAGCAAATGGTCTTTTTCTTGCAAACTGCAGAGGTTTGGTCCACCTCTTCTTCTAAAGATGGTTGCAGATGTGGTCTGCAGACTACAGACATTTTACCTATCATACAACAACCTAAGGCGGAAATGCTGGTGTGTGAACCATTGGTTCACAGCTCACAAGGTACTATCATTCAATTTAAATATGGCAATATCTAATTATTTATTAATTCTAAAGTTTCAATCAAGTACACAATATTTGAACAAATTGCAAAAATAAAAATAGAACACAACTATCTTTTATTTCATTAATTAAGGTCTCTATTAGTGTTTCTTCACCTTATCTTCAAACCAAATGATAACCTACAATTGCGTACAAAATAATATATATTTGTCAACACGAGGTTGAGCTGGAAAAGTCACCAGTTTTGATATCATAATAATATATAAATAAAATAAGCAATACTGATATTGTGAGTATAAATCAACCAAACCATGAGCAAATAAAAGGGTGTCAGTTGACCATGCCTCTCGAACACTGGCTTTGGCTAGTATGACAAAGCAAATACAAATGTGGGTGTTTGTTGATCATGCCTCTAGAACACGGGCTATGGATACTAGGACGGCTTATGATCATACTGACTTGCTAGACTTCTTAAGGATATCTCCAAAATACAATAAATAGACAATTAAACAAATAGCAGTTAAATCATTCAATTGATTACACACAACACTCACAGTTAGCTAGTGAGAATAATATATGAGTATGTAAATACAGATAAGTAGGCAAGTGTCCCCGAAAACCGAAAACCCGAGAGATAGAATAAACGAGCAAAGTTAATGGGATGATTGTTCTGATCAAATAAGACCTAAGACTTATACAAAATTAAATAGAGTCGAAGCCAAGAACATAGCCACTGGAATCAATCCAAACGGATGTATAGAATTCTTGTTATGAGGTTTTAAGTAAATAAGCGAGCTGGTACTGACCATAATCTAAACTGCGAGTCAGGAGATGGGTTTTGGTCAGTATACTCAAAATCTCAAAATAAATTTGTAGGTTTTTATAAAAATATTTCTATAATTATTTACTAAATTATTAATTTATAAAAATTCATTTTATATGCTTTATTTAACTCAAAAATCATCCATTTATTCCAAACAATTTTATAAAAATCCAACAAAATTTATGAGTGATCCAAATATCTCCCAAAACACCCAATAAAATTTTCAGAACTTAAAACTTTTTCCAAATTATGTTTTCAAGCGAATAAAGACTATAAAAACTAGAATAAACGCCAATCCAGAAAACATAGTTAGGATTTCCAAATGATCACAAAATTCATATGTGATCATATTATGCCATATCTGAGTTTTCCACAAAATTTCCTAATTTTACAAGCATTTTAAGTATTTTTCCCAAATAAACGCCCCTAAATGTTAATAAATTCTCTCGGATGGTCAAAAATTACCAAATTTGAAAAGGGACCAAGATGTCTCTAAAATATTTTACAAGCTAAATACAAGCATGTCATGACCTAACCCTAAGCAGCCCCTAAACAAGTAATTCAGTATTACCTTTGTGGTTTTCGTTCGTTTTTGCTCTCTTATTCAAATTTCCAGGTTCTTGTGATTCTAAGTAAGGTGAATACAGGTTCTATATCATAAAACCAAGCGTGTATCACCAACAAATCAGCCTTTGAACTTAGTGTTTCGGTAAGGGCACTAAATCCAACCTTTGAACCGTAAAAACGCGATTTAAACCCTTTAATCCGTGTTTATGTCCAAAAAACTTATGAAATCAGGTTACTAACCATTTGTAAGATCAAAATTGTGGAATTACATTGGGTTTTTGGCGGGGAAAGTTTTGGAAAAGAGCATAGCAGATGCATATGTTGATATTATATTGAAAGTGAATGATTTCCTTAAGTAAATTAGATTAATATACCAAGGAGGTGTTGGCTCCTCCTTGGCGGCCGCAAATAAGGTGGGCCCTCTTGGGCCTTATTTTGGCCCAATGGCCTCGATTTGCATGCCCGAGCGTAAAATCCTGAGATCAATTTTATTTTAGGTTCGGTTTTTGGCATTAAAAATATTTCGGGTACAACAAACAATGTGAAAGCTATTGTTTTCGGCCAATTTCTTGTAAATTTAGAAAAACATATTATTTGTTTGTAAAAATCGAAAATATTTTCGTGGATAACTTAAAACATCCGGAATAAATGTTTTGTAGGTCATTTTTGGCTTAACGGATGACACAATGCTTGTTTTGTAACTATTTTTCGTGTTTAAATTCATAGCAGGTAGTTAAAGGAGTATGTTTTGTTTAATTGGTTTGCTATCGTACTAAGGCCATAATACTAATATGTTAGCTTATATTAGATGTATATCACCTATGGATGGTCCCCCGAGATATCTGGGTCACAACCAGACCCGTTTGGCTATTCGTTTGTTCGGTACGCAATAAGCGGTTACTCGTTTAATCGGCAAATACATACTAGGATGTACCTGGTTTTGTCTCAAATGTCACATAACCAGAATCATTTGGTTATTCGCTTGCTCGTTACACAATAAGCTTTTAATCACTTACTCGATAATTAAATACTAAGGCATAATTGGTTTTGTCACGAATGTCACAATCATTCTCCATTGTAATGCTTTCAATAATCACATCCTGATCCTCCACCTTCTTTTTCACTCATCAAATTCTTTCTTTGTGGGAAAATCTTCAAACATGTTGAAATTTATAACAGAAATACTTCCAAACAATTGTGATTATTGAGGAATCTCTTTTGGTTGTCGAGGTTGTGGTGTATCCTGAACAACAGGATTCTTCAAAACATTATCACACCAATAGCCATGTCCTTGTCAGATGTCGTAGAATAAACAGAAGGATCAATAGGTGTTACCTTCGGTGTTTCAATTTCACTTTCAACACTTTCTTTATTTTCTTCTTTTGTGGTTTCAAGGTTTCTTCTTCATCATCACTCTCTATTTTAAAGTAATGTTTACACCCAAGCATCGGTTCACAATTATCCATCTTTAAATTTTCAGCATCTCATTCCGAATCATTACCATCTCTCCTCCATTGATTGTTTTCAGGAGCTTCATACTTCTCATCCTTTACATAACCAACTAAACTTCTAAACTTTGGTATTTTCTTTTCAGTTTTGCCTCTATAATATACCAATTTAGCTCATCAACTAGATATGATCCAAGTAAGTCTTTTTACCCACTTTCTTCACCTCAGAAAATTGATCGTTAGTAATCATCTGCAAAAATCTCAGGTACATCAACCATTTGTCTTTCCCAAAATGTAGCTTCATATTGTCAAAAATCATCCGAGGAAAGTTGACTTCAGATTCAAACTTAAAGTAGCTAGAGCACTCATCTGATAATCTAGTATCTCTTCATAACCACCTTACCTGTGACTCAAACAGTGAACAACAACTTGTACTAGAAACTTGTACAACCTCGAAAAACTTGACTTTAAATAAGAAATTGTTTTCACTCAACCTTTATATCCCATCCACATGAAACAACCCTTCACCATCCTTTCATCAAGTGCTACTGGATCTGTTTCTGTATCTCCAAAACCTAGAACTTTTCTGATCACACCTTAAGAAACTATAATCTACTTGTTTGAACAGTAGACTGAATCTCTTTCCCTTTGATCTTAGCATTATTCTAGAATTCTTCAATAATTGACTCATAAGGATCACACTGTTTTGTAATATCCTTGAATAAAGTAGACAACGAATAAGTCTTTTTGTAGTGTATAACACAATACAGCATATAAGTCCTCAGTGTATATGTCAATATTGGATATGAAACGTATAAGACAAATTCACCGTATAAGTCAAATTAGACTTATCCGGCATATATGTTGACAAATTAAGATCAATTAACCACATTTAACGAATATTTGTTGTTTGTTTAACCTCTTTCATATATTATATTCAAATATTCATCAAAAACCCTTTGCACATAACTCTAAATAATTCAATTATACCTTCCTATCTCTCCATCGCAATCAAAACCATTAAGTCAGAACAATTATATACCTTTAATAGTTTTCATGATGTGTAAATCACCAGGAAAATATAAAATTTGGGCAGAGTAACAAGGTAAAATCAAGTTTTCCAAATGAGAGAAATCGGAGCATGTAACTGAATATGAAATGGATATCTATATACAACGTGAAAGATGATGTATTTATAACATTACATATACGTTGTATATATGGAAAGATATGCGGTGTGTAAGTTGATAAATCTTATGTGCCGTATAAATCTTAACTTATGCGGCGTATAAGTGTCAATTCATATGTTGCATTTTGATAATTTTCAGAATTTTCAACAATCGTAAATTCACACTCATGCGTTTGACCATTTCCAAATTAATGACCTTGGTTAAACCCTAATAACTTAGTTTTCAAAAATTTTTCCAAAAAATATTATTTTAACAAGTCCAAATTAATCACCTTGCTCAAAACAAATGGCATTTTAGCTTTGAAACCTGTATGATTTGGTAGCACAAGCTCAGTCGATCATCACCCGTAGATTTAAAACAAGATAGTATCCTTACATCAAGAGTCAAAAATAAATCAGAATTGTAAAATCTTTTTGGTTTAAAGAAATGCAATAAAAACTAAAATGTATTGAAATAAAATACTTACAAACAACGAAATTTAAAAATTATTTACAAACACAGATTTTTGTGAGTTTGAGGGGGGCATCATTTTGACCAGATTGTCCATCCATCATAGTTTTATGTTTTGGCTTTATTATGACTGGTGTTAAGTCAATCATTGGTATTGTTGTCCACTTAAATCCCATGACAATTTTTTCTGAAATTTCTATCATATGGTTAAGGTACAATTAAGGCACATAATATATAAGCGGTTCCCACAATATCAGAAACAATCACCCTTGAATCAAAATTCAGGCGTATTTTAGTTTTCACCATTCCACCCCAACTTGACTTAAAGCTGATTAGTATGATCAAAAACACCAGCACTTTTGACACTTTTTGAGTTTAACACATTATTCTTTATTTTTTCCGCACTTTAGGCAATAGAAAAATAAATGTTTGAGCATAATGTCTATTGCTAGGGTATTTGATGTATAAGATATTATTGTATAAGGCTTGATATGTGTTGATATACGACTTGGGCATGTCGGTATTTTTTATATTATTATTAAGTTACCGGATAATGTAAGGGTTATTTTTGTAAATAACCCCATTTGCTCTATTGTAAGGCCATTCGTTACTTCATAATGAATGAGCCACATTCGTTATAAATGTAAGCCACATTCGTTAACCTTGTTTAACGAATGTGAAAACGAATGAAGGGCTATTCGTTAAGGTTAATGTAACACGAATGAGTATGTTCATTCGTTAGTATTAATGTAACGAATGACACATTCGTTAATACTTAAGTTAACGAATGTGTCATCCCCTATATATAGTTGTAACATTATCAGTAAAGTAATCGAAGTTTTTATTATTGAGTTTGTGCCTCGTTACTCTGCCGAAATTCTCTCTGAATACAAACACACACACACACACTAACCGTATCATTCATATTAATCGTATCAACACTATGAACAACACATTGTAATCAGCGATCTAGATCCACACGAGGTTATCAATCACAAACTTAATAATAAAAACTTCGATTACTTTATTGATAATGTTAGAACTATATACAGGGGATGATACATTCGTTAACTTAAGTCTTAACGAATGTGTCATTCATGTTACATTAATCTTAACGAATAGCCCTTTGTTCGTTGTCACATTCGTTAAGCAAGGTTAACGAATGTGGCTTACATTTACAACGAATGTGGCTCATTTATTATGGAGTAACGAATGGCTTTACAATAGAGCGAATGGGGTTATTTACCAAAATACCCCTTACATTATCAAGTAATATAATAATAATAATAATATATTAAAGACCGAGATGCCAAAGTCGTATATTAACAAACTCCCCCTTGTTTTGAGCTCTTTATACTTCACTTCTGGAACATCTTCGTCTTCCATTCATTGCAACTGTGAATCTAGAATGCATAACAGACACGAACAACTCGCTGAAATTGCATTGCAAGATCATAATCGCTTACGTTAGCAAAAACGGATCTGATTGTGAAATAACGCATCGTTATCAGACTCCGATAAGTTAACGAGCCACATCGGATCGATCACACGTATGACACTCGTGTTTGATCCGGTACCCAATACTATTAGCGCTTGACTTGTCTGATTAACGTAGTACCTGCTATTGAACGTGTCTAAAAGACTCTGAGGGAATATCTTCATTGGTGCCCTCTTCATCGTCTTAACCGGCTTGACTTGCAATATCATCTTTCTCCAGCTGGTGCGTGTATCAATAACAACAATGTACTTATGTGTCGGCACCTGTGGCTTGAAGAACTTGAACCCAGATTTGGTTTCATATTGTAGATGCTCATAGAACCACTCACCCCGTTGATCTTTTCCCTGATTAACAAATAGTTGGTTGGCTAAGATTCTCACATCCCATCTTGGCATAGTCAAAATATCGTGAGGACGCTTAAAATAATAAATACCGTGTTCCAACTTGACGATATATACTTTAAGCTCCGCATGGTATTGCCAAGCAACCAAGTCACCTTTCACATCTTTAGCACTCTTGTACTTTTTCATCTGGTAAGCTGATGCTCGGACCTTTGTAAGTCTGACTTCCTCCTGTTCATTGTATCTAAAAGTCTCGATCATCTTGTTGATACGCTTTACGTCTTGCCCAAACATACCATCCAAAGAACGTTTCCTTTTTTTCTCTTTTGTAGATAGATGATTTGTTTCAGCTTCTTTATTCCACTTCTCTCTGGCTTCACGTAAACGCTGCTCTGCTGCTTCAAAATGTTCAATAGTGAAGAATGGAATACCTAAATCATTGTTGTTATCAGCATAAAGATTAGGATATTCTTCAACAGTCACGCCTTCAACTTCCACCTCCTCATACTCAGGCACATTTCCACGTGGAATGCCTGGATTAGTACTTTCATCAAACTCAATCTCCACTTTAACCATTTTTCCCAATTACTAAACCTCATCCTCACTCTGAATTAGAAGAAGGGCAATTTGTCATTAGTTGGTGAATGGTCAACAAACTCACCCTCTTTAATCTCATCTACTTTAACCATACTATATACAATCCCGTTCATACCCACAAATAAAATCATATTAGCCGGTATCACATCGATCGACTTTGCTCGAGTATAGTCTTTGTATGGCACGATATGCAAATTATTGCCCTCACTACCATAACCAGTACTCGTCCCAGCTTGATTACCTGACGACAAGGTATTGCTACCGCCCGGTTGCTGGTCACCCACACCACCTTCATTAGGATCTTCATCATCATTTCTCAACTTTTTCCGCTCGTCTTCTTTACAAGTGAGTTGAAGGATGATTTCATCTTGTTTATCTAATCTCAAGGGGGAGGTTGGTATTACGGCTAATGATATGCAGTTAAAGTATTCAACTTTAACTTATTCATTGTTAACGTATTCGACGATAACGTAAACGTCGCTAAAGTATTCGACACTAAATTATTGGAAAGCATTTGACAACTACGGAAAAGGGGGAGTCTGTAAGTGCACGGATTTGGTGTTCGCAGCTGTTCGAATAGGATAGGGATGGTTTTGCCTTTACACTAAATGTATAAAGTCTCTTTCGTTAAGCATGTTTAGCGAATGAGGCCTCATTCGTTAAGACTAGGCTCATCCTTTAAGTTATGAGCCGATTTGTTGCTACAGTTCAACGAATGGAAGCTCATTCGTTAATGTATATCCTTTCGCTATGGTTTTTTAGCAAATGGGCTATGGAAAGACCTCATTCGTTAGTGATATTAACGAATGAGATGCCTCATTCGTTGCTACACTTCTAACGAATGAGGCATTCCTATAAATAAGCCTTCCATAGTAGTTTAGTATAGAGCTCTGTGCCATATTTATGTTTCTGTAATGTTATGCTGCCGGAATTTCTCGAGGCTTAATGTATTGATCTCCACTAACGTATGAACACGATCTTAAACGTATCAGTATTGAGACTAGATCTAGGCTAATAGCATATTTTCAACTTGTATCAGAGCCGGCAGTTGCTCATGATACGTGTTCGTTCGTGTTCTTCGTGCTTATCGGGTTTATTTGAGTTTGGCAAGGATTCATTGATTCATTGATGATGAAATCATGTTTAGAATGAAAATCTGAAGCTACGTAATGTATTCAAGTGTTTAATTATGGTGAATTGAAGAATCTGCCATGGATGGTTAATTTATTGATTTGTGTGGATTTTGAATGATTCAGACTATAATTGATTAAATGAATGATATATTCTGGTTCCTGGTAGAAATCCGAGCTCACGGATACATTTTGGTGGTTAACTATGAAGATTAGATGAAGTCCGCCGTTGTTAGAGCTTGATTTTCTAGATTCTGAGGAAGATATGAGTTTTTCGACCACCGTAACAGTTTTTTTCCGGTGAAAATCGGTTTTCCGGCTACAGTAACCATGCTAACGGCTCATTCATTAAATTTAAACTTATTCGTTAACGGAGTTTTAACGAATGAGCTTAATCGTTAAAGGGTTTAACGAATGAGAGCTTTATTCGTTATGTGCTTATTTGTTACGGAGATGGACTCATTCGTGATATATACTCATTCGTTATTTTTTTTCTGACATCCACAGTTCCATAACGAATGTGTGTTAACGAATGTGTTCCTATTCGTTCAATATTTATTGAATGTGGAAGGTTTGGTTATTTTTAACCTATGTGGACATTCGCTAACGGGTTAACGAAAGAGACCAATTCGTTCAAAGGTAACGAATGTGGATGGAATTCAAACGAATGTGACACTGTTCAAAACGAATGTGAACAGTGTAACATATGAGAAGTAAAAAAAAAGATTATTTTTGGAAAATTTTCTTAAATGAAATTTATCGGGTATGTTTCAAATGTGTGGGATACTCTTCTCCTAAATTTTGATGACATATTTTCCAGCCAACTTTTCACGCATATCGAAGGGCCGAGGGGAGTGACCGATTAAGTTAAAGACGCGTTTATTGAAGGTTTTCGTAGATTTTTCGAAACCTTGCCGAATTTGTCAAGAAATGGGGGAGATAAAAACTTCAAAGATATTAGTTTGGTATCTTCCTACACTTGCAAGGATTTCTTGAAAAAATTACTACAATTCGGGTGGTAATATGTGATTGCAAAGCTATGTTTGACCGAGTTCAAGACTGTGTTTGTTCTTCGATCGTGGATAGATTTGTTCGAGAGAAACCTGACTATGTGGGATACGAGTGTCTGTCCGTTTAATTCTTTCTGAGGGACTTTGTTCCTGACAATGTTGGCTACGAGTATTCGACGATTGCTTCTGTTGAAGGGGACATTCTTGAATGGGTTGATTTGATTGAGGAATATACGGGTCTTGTTATTGGATTGAAGAATCTAATCAATCGGGATTGATTAAAGAAGGTTGGAACTCTGAATCATATGCCCAAAACAGTAGTGCATCCATGCGTATTGGTTACCAAGGAGCTTCAAAGAGTGATGATTCGGGATAGACGTTATCGAGAGAGTGAAGACCGATGTGAAAGATGTGGAATGATCGGGTTGTTCATGAAGATGTGTGAAGAGGTTAAACGTAAAGACATTTTTACTTTACCGGTGCGACATGAAAGAGGATGCTATACTGATGTAGATAACAATTAGGATCTCTTGATGTTACAGCTTGTATCTCAATGTGCGGAATCCAATGTGTAACGCCCGTTAATTCCGGTTTCAAGAATTAAGGATTGTAGAGTATGTATAATTCTCGGGATTTATCTGACGTCCCTCAAAATCCTTTATGTCATCCCGGTACATTAAAGAACCTAACTTTTCATTCCATTTTGCCTTACACTTGAATCTAGAGGGACTAGAGTGTAATATCTCATGTTATAACATGATCTAACCCTAGCCCCCTTGTGAAGCTTGCGATCGGCAGAAGGAACAAAGAACAAGACCACCAATTTTCTTTTTTGCAGCCAATTCTAACCCTTAGAACTTCAATTCAAGGTATGTACTACGATTCCCCAAGTCTTTTACACGTTAATTGATCCTTATATTGCGCGTATTGATCGAAAAACGTCGTGTTGTAGGCTAACCGGGTGGCTGCCCAATTGAGCTTTTCCGGGGCTGTTTCGAGTGAGGTTTTTGCATCAACATCCCACTAGGTATGATATGTACATCATATTATAATTTCATGGCCAATGGAGGTGTTTAGGTCAGTCAATCGATTTTAGTTCGAAAACTAGGGTTTATCGGGTATAGAATTGCGAATTGTTGAGTTTGATGCGTTAATTGATTGGGTGACCGACCGAATCAGTTTGTACAGCCCTAGGGGGGTTTAAGGGCTGTGGAAAAATTATTTTTTTGATGCTCGGGGCTGTTGTGGTTAGTGCTTCGTCAATCGAGTCGGCGGTGCGCGAATTTTCGTTTAAACGTTAAAGTAAGAGTTGTAAAAAGGAACCATTAACCCTATCAAAGCGGGTGACATAATCTTGATGAATGAAAAGATTTAAAATGGAATTTGGTCCTTCGGGGATGATTCGCCTAACAAATGGTTTTAAGGTTTATTACACGCGCATTCGACCCGATTTGATTAACCTTGGGCCTTGGGCCAAGTTGTTGGGCCTTGGGCCAAAGTGTTGGGCTTGAACGGCCCATTAGGCAAGAGTGTTCTTCGGTATAGTTTAGTAATGCGTTATGTATAATTTACAGACCCTTGCTTGTGATTGTGCACTTAGGAATTTCCTAGCTCATTGCAGGTGTTCGTTTGATTTCAGGTGAGTTCATGATGCCCTTTTTACTTTTTTTACTTTTGGGCTAGCATGCACACCTAAGTGTTTTCTTACATGATGAAAAGTTTTAAATGAATTTATATAGGCTTGCTAGCATATGGTTGGCCTTGGGATGTTAAATATATATATATATATTAATATGTATGTATATACATTATTTCTTGGCCTATATCTGGCGATGTTGTAGTCGTTTCGACTACTGATGTTGTGTATGCCTACTTTGTGTTTGCATTCACTGATGTTACGTGTTTGGGTTGTACGTTTGCTCAACCCTGATGTTATACGTGGATGTTATATATATACTGTGATATATATAGAGATGTAATTGAAAGGATGTTTACATATACATTTTGTATATGTATGTATGAGGATGTTTAGTTCTCGGTAAGGAGGATTTGATGGATGTACCCTTTTACTTTCTAAAACTTTTGGTTTGACTGTCTTAACTATTACTACTGATGTTATTTACTTAAAACTTGAACTCACTCAGCTCAAGCTGACTTTGTGTGCATGTTAGTGTGAGTTTCAGGTTAGGAAGAGGATGCCTTATCGCTTGGACGTGCACGAAGCTACTTGGACGGTGAAGGGCATACGGGAACTGAAGTTTTACTATTAAACATTTATTATTAAAAGTTTTTATTTAAAGATAACAATGTTGATTTTGGGCAAAAAATTCCCGGGTTTTGGGAACTTATTTTATTATTTATGTTTTCCGCTGAATTATACTCTGACATGTTTGTTTTAATGGAAGAAACAATTTTCAAGTTTAATTATTTTCTTAAGTGTTTTGTATGATTATCAACTGTGGGGTTCCCGGGGTTCGGGGCCTTACACAATGAGAGTGAACAAAACAAGTAAACATTAAGCTTTATATTCATTGATAACTTCAAAGCTTACAAGATATGGCTCAAAGGCAACGTTCTCTCTCTACTCTTTCACTATAACAATCACCATAAGTCTACATAATAACGCATAAGTCCCCTATTTATAGGAAACAACATGTAAGACACCAAGCCCGTATAAGTTATACGGCGCATATGTTATGCGGCGCATAACATATGCGGTAGATGTGACTTATGCGTTAATCACTATTACAAAACATACATTTGACAATTTAAGCCCTTATACAATCATATCTAACACAACTAAGACCCAAGCAATAGACATTATGCTCTAACAAACTCCCCCTTGGATGTTTCTAGGTCTTCGATCTTCAATCTTCAATCCTTCTTTCCAAAGTGTCTTTCCCGATACTCCCTCCTCATATCCTCCCATGAACGTTTACTTGAGGGATTCTGATTTGTGGGTATAGACACACCAATACCGTTGTATTGATATTTCTTCAATGAAGCTATTCTTATCTTTTCTTTAATCTCCTGCTCTCTCTCCTTCTCCTTCTGCTCTTCCACTTCTACCATCTCAAACCACTTACTCTTGCACACTTCACCCGAATGAATTTTGTATTTATGACAAATCTTTACTACTTTCTGGTATTGCATAGCAGACGCATGATGTTTATCACGTGAAACTTGAATCTTACACTTATACAGCGTCCCTATGTCCTTCTCTGAGCAATTTACTAATCACATGGGATCCATCACATCTATCACATCCCACACACCATCTCGGTTCAACACAATTTAAGCTTCACCCCTGTTCTCATTATAATACCACAAATGAAAATAAACGTGGAAGTCTTGCTCCATAGAATACATAGGAATCACTTTAAGAGTTTCAGGCTGCTTATATCTCCGGTTCTTCAAAAAATCATCTGTATTAGGATCTTTCTTTACTTTTGATACATGGAGATATGGTGTTTGAGGAGTCCAACTTCTAAATCTACATATTATTTGTTTGTAAAAATCAAAAATATTTTCGCGGATCACTTAAAACATCCGGAATAAATGTTTTGTAGGTCATTTTTGGCATAACGGATGATACAATGCTTGTTTTGTAACTATTTTTCGTGTTTAAATTCATAGCAGGTAGTTAAACGAGTATGTTTTGTTTAATTGGTTTGCTATCATACTAAGGCCATAATACTAATATGTTAGCTTGTATTAGATGTATATCACCTATGGATGGTCCCCCGAGATATCTGGGTCACAATCAGACACGTTTGGCTATTCGTTTGTTCGGTACGCAATAAGCGGTTACTCGTTTAATCGGCAAATACATACTAGGATGTACCTGGTTTTGTCTCAAATGTCACATAACCAGAATCATTTGGTTATTCGCTTGCTCGTTACACAATAAGCTTTTAATCACTTACTCGATAATTAAATACTAAGGCATAATTGGTTTTGTCACGAATGTCACAATCATTCTCCATTGTAATGCTTTCAATAATCACATCCTGATCCTCCACCTTCTTTCACTCATCAAATTCTTTCTTTGTAGGAAAATCTTCAAACATATTGAAATTTATAACAGAAATACTTCCAAACAATTGTGATTATTGAGGAATCTCTTTTGGTTGTTGAGGTTGTGGTGTATCCTGAACAACAGGATTCTTCAAAACATTATCACACCAACAGCCATGTCCTTGTCAGATGTCGTAGAATAAACAGAAGGATCAATAGTTGTTACCTTCGGTGTTTCAATTTCACTTTCAACACTTTCTTTATTTTCTTCTTTTGTGGTTTCAAGGTTTCTTCTTCATTATCACTCTCTATTTTAAAGTAATGTTTACACCCAAGCATCGGTTCACAATTATCCATCTTTAAATGTTCAGCATCTCATTCCGAATCATTACCATCTCTCCTCCATTGATTGTTTTCAGGAGCTTCATACTTGTCATCCTTTACATAACCAACTAAACTTCTAAACTTTGGTATTTTCTTTTCAGTTTTGCCTCTATAATATACCAATTTAGCTCATCAACTAGATGTGATCCAAGTAAGTCTTTTTACCCACTTTCTTCACCTCAGAAAATTGATCGTTAGTAATCGTCTGCAAAAATCTCAGGTACATCAACCTTTTGTCTTTCCCAAAATGTAGCTTCATATTGTCAAAAATCATCCGAGGAAAGTTGACTTCAGATTCAAACTTAAAGTAGCCAGAGCACTCATCTGATAATCTAGTATCTCTTCATAACCACCTTACCTGTGACTCAAACAGTGAAAAACAACTTGTACTAGAAACTTGTACAACCTCGAAAAACTTGACTTTAAATAAGAAATTGTTTTCACTCAACCTTTATATCCCATCCACATGAAACAATCCTTCACAATCCTTTCATCAAGTGCTACTGGATCTGTTTCTGTATCTCCAAAACCTAGAGCTTTTCTGATCACACCTTAAGAAACTATAATCTACCTGTTTGAACAGTGGACTGAATCTCTTTCCCTTTGATCTTAGCATTATTCTAGAATTCTTCAATAACTGACTCATAAGAATCACACTGTTTGGTTATATCCTTGAATAAAGTATACAACGAATAAGTCTTTTTGTAGTGTATAACACAATACAGCGTATAAGACCTCAGCGTATATGTCAATATTGGATATGAAACCTATAAGACAAATTCACCGTATAAGTCAAATTAGACTTATCCGGCATATATGTTGTATATGCTATTCCTATATCCACAACATCAATATGAACCTAAACACAAGTTTTAATATGAAATAATTAATGATTATCAGACTACACCTACCGATTAATCCAATTGTACAATCAATTTTGAGGTTTAAAGCTTCTAAAACCTATTAAAACATGACATAGGGTTTCAATTTTATTGTTTGACAAATTAAGATCAATTAACCACATTTAACGAATGTTTATTGTTTGTTTAACCTTGTTCATAGATTATATTCAAATATTAATCGAAAACCCTTTGCACAGAACTCTAAATAATTCAATTAATCCTTCCCATCACTCCATCGCAATCAAAACCATTAAGTCTGAACAATTATATACCTTTAATAGTTTTCGTGATGTGTAAATCACTAGGAAAATAGAAAATTTGGGCAGAGTAACAGGGTAAAATTAAGTTTTCCAAATGAGAGAAATCAGAGCATGTAAGTGAATATGAGATGGATATCTATATACAACGTGAAAAATGATGTATTTATAACATTACATATACGTTGTATATATGGAAAGATATGCGGTGTGTAAGTTGATAAATCTTATGTGCCATATAAATCTTAACTTATGCGGCGTATAAGCGTCAATTCATACGATGCGTTTTGATAATTTTCAGAATTTTCAACAACCGTAAATTCACATTCATGTGTTTGACCATGTCCAAATTAATGACCTTGGTTAAACCATAATAACTTAGTTTTCAAAAAGTTTTCCAGAAAATATTATTTTAACAAGTCTAAATTAATCAACTTGCTCAAAACAAATGGCATTTTAGCTTTGAAACACTGTATGATTTAGTAGCACAAGCTCAGTCGATCATCACCCGCAGATTTAAAACAAGATAGTATCCTTACATCAAGAGTCGAAAATAAATCAGAATTGTAAAAGCTTTTGGTTTAAAGAAACGCAATAAAAACTAAAACGTATTGAAATAAAATACTTAAAAACAACGAACTTTCAAAACTATTTACAAACGCAGATTTTTGTGAGTTTGAGGAGGGCATCATTTTGACCAGATTGTCCTTCCATCGCAGTTTTATGTTTTGGCTTTATTATGACCGGTGTTAAGTTAGTCATTGGTATTGTTGTCCACTTAAATCCCATGACAATTTTTTTTGAAATTTCTATCATATGGTTAAGATACAATTAAGGCACATGATATATATGCGGTTCCCACAATATTAGAAACAATCACCCTTGAATCCAAATTCAGGCGTATTTTAGTTTTCACCATTCCACCCCAACTTGACTTAAAGCTGATTAGTCTGATCAAAAACACCAGCACTTTTGACACTTTTTGAGTTTTATACTTTATTCTTTATTTTGTCCGCACTTTAGGCAATAGAAAAATAAATGTTGGAGCATAATGTCTATTTCTAGGGTCTTAGAAGTATTAGATTGATTGTATAG